>NW_020664420.1:16667802-16695849 GCF_002925995.2 Terrapene triunguis | reverse complement strand
ACATGTCCGGGAAAATCCGGACGTATGGTAACCCTAACCTAAAGATCACTGGAATGAGCTTACCCCTTCACCTGGCTTCCCAGTCAAGAGCAATGACCAGATCAATGGCTTTACAACAGACTAGACCAGCTGTCCTACCTCTGTCTTAACTTCCATTTTCTCTCATTATATCCTCCTCCAATGAACTGCATTATCAGCAGATCCATCTTTGGGGTTGTTTCCCCACTTACACTGTCCCCACAACTGTCAATTTCCCACAACTTACAGTCCCCACAACTGACTTCTGGCTCTGAGAAAAACCCGTAGGCTTCTGCCAGCAGCACTTGCATTACTGTGAGTGAGCAGCAGCTCAGTAGGCCCTTCCTCTGCGTTGTCAATGGAACCTCCATCCACAAGGTGGGGGGCAGCTTAATTAATATCTGGTTCAGCTGAAAAATGTTGACATGGAGAACCAAGGCAAAGGGGACCTAGAGTCCAACAGCTCTCAACAGTTGTGGCAACAGCCACGGAGAGAGAGGAGGCAACACTGGGCAAGGGGAGGGTGTCAGAGTAAGGAAGAGACCTAGCAGCACTTCACTCAGAAATGATGCAGTTAGAGGACAGGGTGAACAAACCCCTTTGAGATGAGAGAGTAAAAGGAGGCATGGAAGACCTCCCAGTGAGGAGAGTAAGGGGGCAGCATGTACCTCTTGTGCAGGAAGGGAAAGAGAAGGCACGACTGGGGAGAGAATTGAATATAGGGAGCAGCACAGTAAATAAAGGGATTAGCCTTTAAGGGGAGTTATTTTAGAGTTGTACACAGGGTATAACTAGAAGTAATAGCATGGAATTAACAAAAATAAAATTCAGGCAGAAGAAAACTTTCCAGAGTGGGAGGTGTGTGTATTAGACTCTGGTCCTTTCTTCCAAGAGAAGTGGCAGAAACCCCATTGCTAAGGGCTTTCAAAACTAGACTGAATACTAAAAAGTACCCCAAAAAGAGCCAGCCTGCAGTGGCAGGGAGAGGGTCTGGATGACCCAATAGGTCTTTTCCATTCCCAATTTCTCTGATTCTGTTAGTTATGTTCCTCCTGTGTTATGACCCTTGCACAAGTAGCTAGGCTCCACTTCTGACCCAAAGGAGGCTCGATAGTGGCCTGAAGAGCCCTAGAAAAGTCATCTCACTAAAATTTCTGAAAAATCATTGATTTGCAGTACAGACTCTGGACACTAGAGTGAGCTGGGACTCATAGCCATTCCTTAGGGCAGGTCTTCACTACAGGGGGGGGTCGATTTAAGATACGCAAATTCAGCTACGCGAACAGCGTAGCTGAATTCGACGTATCGGAGCCGACTTACCCCGCTGTGAGGACGGCGGCAAAATCGACCTCCGTGGCTACCAGTCGATGGCGCTTACTCCCACCTCCTCTGTTGGAGTAAGAGCGTCGATTCGGGGATCGATTGTCGCGTCCCGACGAGACGCGATAATTCGATCCCCGAGAGATCGATTTCTACCTGCCGATTCAGGCGGGTAGTGTAGACCTAGCCTGAGACTAACTCTCTCTAAAAATAAAGAGTTAGTTTTAGATAGATCTAGTGTGAGTTAATGATGAAGGAAGATGAAAGGGCATCTACCAAATCCTTCAGACTATGGGTATTTTTACAGAATTTAGTCAAACTCAGCAAATCAAAATTTTCTATTGTATTTATGATGTACAAGCTTATAATGCACATTTTCCATGAAAAAAGTCTGAGGCTAAGCTATAGACTTCAATTTTGAGTTAGTGGCTTGCTTAGTGAATAAGTTAAACTGGGAGTTAGATTAGAGAGAAGTGCCCTGGAAAGGGAACATATGGTTTTTATTAAATTAGCACTTTAATAAACTGCAAATGGCAGAACTCCTAAAGCGCACAATTGTATTTAATTGAATTATTTGAATAAGCACTTGCTGTTTTGGAATAAAACCTGTCTTCCTGCACCGTAAGCTATTTTGTTTCATATTTCAGTACACAGGTAATGATAGATACACTTCAAATGTTTCTGAATTAGGATTTGATTTGGCTAAAAAACTGGATGCACCTATGGAAATTATCCAAGCCTCATACATCTGCCAAACTGGGCTTTGATCCTGCTGCACGCTACTGCGTAAGTATTTGTAGGATCAGGACCTTAAATTGGAAGTCTTAAGCGACTAGGCCTTTGCCTGAGATTTTCACTTACATCATGGCTGGAAATAACATAGCAGCAGCTTTTTCTGCAGAACCTCAGCTCTTTCAGCTCTAGGCCTAGCTACAAACTGGAATCTGAACATTTCCGAAAGGCATGGTGCCAAACCTGGGGTAGGTTCAGGGAGATTCTGTTTACCATGAACTTCTTTAGTCTCAGTTTCAATATAGCTATTAGTGTTTACAGATTAAGAAAAACAAAACAATCCAACAACTAGAAATTAAGTATATGAAAGGATATCCGTTTCTATACCTGGATTTGTATCTAAAATAAGTCATATGTTGTATTTAGTTAGCAATTAATTTGGTGTGTTTCAGTGTAAAGGGAAAAAATGGACTTGCACTTTTTTGTGTGTGCTTCTTTATGAAGTACAATGGCAGCCTTTAAGGAGTTGTTTTAAAGATAGTTCTCCCTTTTACATTGGGAAGATTCTAATGACCGGAGAACTAGCAAAATGTTGACATCACAAGAGCCAAAAAAAGTGAAAGCTGAGTAACTGAAATAAGATGTTTAGTCAGAATGTTTAAAACCCTTTGTTTTTAATTTGTTAATTTCTATTCAGCTTTATTGGCTAATTAAGCTCTTGGCAATTAAGCTCTAAGACTTTTCTCTGCCGAGAGCCATCAGAAGGCCTCCATCAACACCAGGAAATAGAATTGACATTCCTGATAATGTTATAACCAATGCCCCCCCCTCAAAACCCCCCCCCCCAAAACCTAACACACCAAACCCTTTCAGATCCTCTTTATATATCATAAAGGAGGGGGAAAAAGCGGGCACAATCCCAACTTCTAAAAAAATCCTTTACACACCACCTTTACAGACCCGATCCAATGCTGTGAGTGCCTCCTGTGAGTTCCCCAATGTCCATTAACAGTGATGGAGAAAGTAAGATAGTGTCTCCTCACTGAAAGAACAAAGAATGTAGGCCATGCTTACAGGTGGGGGACTCTATCCTGGTAAGCAGTGACACCAAAAGAGATTTGGGGGTCATGGTGGATAATCAACTGAACTTGAGCTCCCAGTGCAACGCTGTGGCCAAAAGGCCTAATGCAGTCCTGGGACACAAATAGGGGAATCTTGTGTAGAAGAGGTTATTTGACCTCTATATTTGGCAATGGTGCAACAGCTGCAGAAATACTGTGTCCAGTTCTGGTGCCCACAATTCAAAAAGGACGTTGATAAGCTGGAGAGGGTTCAGAGAAGAGCCACAAGAATGATTCAAGGATTAGAGCACATACCTTCTAGTGACTGAGCTCCTTGAGTCTATTTAGCTTAACAAACAGAAAGTTAAGGGATGATTTGATTATAGTCTATAGGCATCCACATGGGGAACAAATATTTAATAGTGGGCTCTTCACCCTAGTAGAGAAAGGTGTAACATAAGCCGATGGATGGAGGTTTAAGCCAGACAAATTCAGACTGCAAATAAGGCATAGCTTTTTAATGGTGAGAGTAATTAACCATTGGAACAATTTACCAAGGGTTGTGGTAAATCTCCATCACTGTCAAATTTTAAATTGAGATTGGATGTTTATCTAAGAGCTATGCTCTTGTAATTATTCTGGGGAAGTTCTGTGCCCTGTGTTATACAGGTCAGACTAGATGATCACAGTGGTCCCTTTTGGCCTTGGAAGCTAAAAGGAGAGAAGACTGGCAGTGGTGAGAACAGTGCCCTCTGCTGTTACTCCTACTGCACAGTGTGGAGGGGCACCTGTAACTTTACTTTTGCAGAGTACAGGTGCTTATTTTGAGGCCTGTAACAGAGTCCACTCGCCACTGTGGTTTTCTTTGCGTCAGGTAACTTGACCCCACGGCCAGGTCTCAGTCTTTTAGCCCACCCCTTCTGGTATCACCATTGTCTAAACTAAAAGTTCAGAAAACTGTCTTTGACAGAAAAAGAGCTTCCACCCTCTCGGGCTCTTCTTTAGCTACTCTCTCCCCCAGTTATTCAGGGTCTCTCCCAAGCCTCCCTGCTCATTCAGGGGCCAGCGGGATCCATTTTGCTCCCTTCAGTCTCTCCCCTCCAGCCTTTCCCTAGCTGGGCCCTCTCAGTACTTAAACCTGGCTTTTTCCATACAGGAATCACCCAGTTCCTCTCAGGTGAGGCCCATCCTGTAATCAGCATTGGCTTAGCTCCAGGCTCTTCAGCTCATGGGGCAAGCCACCCTGTTATAGATAGGGTTCAAACTTTGTATTTCAAAAAGTAAAGGACTGTTTTCCTAGCATTCCTGCCCCACCCCTCCTCTCAATATTATCATCATCAGTAAGCAGTACTCACCTACACTCGCCAGCAGTGTTTCTTGCTGCTTTTCATGGCACTCAGCAACTCCCAGTCTTGTACAGAGATGAAAAAATAAAGGACATCCCTTATAATAAGGGACTCTTGGCAACCCTAGACAGGGCCATTGAATGTTGATCCAGCTAGGACACCATAAGTACATGTGTATCTGACACTATCTATTTATAATGATTGTAATAGTGGGACAGGCACAGTAGAGGTTTATATTTCAATACGGGGCATCACAACCATGTCATGAGTGGCCAGAGCTGGTAGTCATAGCCAGAGCCCACAGTCACAAGGCAGGAGTCAGCTGGATCAGGATACCAGGAGGTCAGAAACAGAACACAAACTGGAGATCAAAACCATGAGTCAGGAACCAGCGTCAGGATACCAGGAGGTCAGACTCAGGAGACAAACTGGAGGTCAGAACGACAAATCAAATGCCAGGAAATCAAGCGAGGGGAGCAGGAAGCACAAGGCACACACAGTCCAGAACAGAGGGGAACCCAGTTGTTCAAATAGCTTCCTGTTCCTGCTGCTGGCTTAAATAGAGCCAGGAGGCCAATCAGCTGCTCCAGGACTCCACCAATAGGACTGCAGAAGTAGCATCTCAAAGTAAGGCTGGGCTTCATGAGTCCCAGGTAAGCAAGTAGCAGCAAGCTACCAGATGGAAGGTTGGTGTGTCGCTGTGTCTATAAACCCTGCAGCCCTAGGTTTGAGACCTGTGGGTTGTGACACTGGACCCCCTTTAGGGAAATAGCTACTTATGCCAAAGTATGGAGTGGTTTTGTGATGCAGTCAAATGCATATTAAGAACTAGATGAAAACTGTCACATGAATGTCATGGATAACCATCCAAGGCAGACTTGAGCCCTAGAAGTCGATTTACTTTGCTACTATATTTATGATCATGTGCAAGAGTTTTTCATATGCAACTCCCACTGGTGTTTGCATTCACAGAGAAACAAAAAATGTGGTCTCCCTACAATCTCAAATAATTAATAACATGAAATATGGCCACATGACTCTAACAGAGGTGATCCCTCCTCCTAACCCAATTCAGCACTGATAATAGAAAATGAGCTCCTTTGTTTCCAAATTTGATCCATGGTGCATAAAACCTTGGCCATCTAAAGAGTGAAAATATTGATCATTAACTGGCTCCTTATGTGGTAATCTCAGAGACAACAACACAGCCAGCACGGTTGTCTGTGTTTCCAAACAAGTTAGCTCTTGCTGCTGGATCTTTTACAGTTTGGCTTTGACTCCACTGACTGTCATGCAAAAGAGAAGTATGCTGGGAGGAGACACCATGGGGAAAATGGTATTGCATACTGTTACATTTTTAGGTAATTAAAATAAGCTTGTTTTCTAAATATTTCTCTGATGGCAGCAAATGCTTGGAAAATAAATAACAAAGAAGCATGGGAGTACTTTTTTTTAAATTGGAAAAATGTTTAGTAATATATTAACTCAAAAAAAAATGTGTCTGTGACATTCTACTGTTAACTTATGTGTGCTATTCTCTGATGTAGGCGATGGTGTAACCACATGTATCCTGTTAAATAATAATGTGAATGATAGCTAGTCTTGTTTATGTTAAAGGCTGGATCTTGTGCCATGCTGTATGTTGTGCTGGTGGCAGAAAGAGGGTAGGAAGCTGCTGTTCCTCCCACTCCATATGGGATTTCTCGCTAGTGCTTGAGAATGATAGTAGGAGATGATAGTTCCTGCATTCCATGGGCCAGATCCTCAGGAGGGGTAAATCGGCATAACTCAAATGTAGTCAATGAAGCTATGCTGATTTGTGTCCGCTGGCAATCTTGTTTCCAAGGAGGCAGTTTTCGGGCGGGTTGCATCTCCGGTTCTCCAGCAGGCTAGCACAACAATGCGTATCCCATTACACAGTGCACTTGCCTGTACAGTTCACTTGTAGGGTGGCAGGACTCTTAGATCAAAAGACATACCTGACAACATCCTTGCTTCCCTTAGCCGTGTTAGCTAAGGCAGGATTTTGTCCTAAGGGTTAGGTGGTCATTAATTATTATTATTATTTTGTCTTATTGCTCGTAGAGGCCCCAATTAGGGATCCACATTTTACACACATATAAATAAAAAACAGCCCCTTTCCCAAAGAGTTTCCAGTGTAGAGCATTTGTCAAGTTTCTAGATTTTAGAAGGATATCTCCACATTTTTCAGTGTTTCAGTATCCAAAGCAGGCAAACACTGTTTTCACCCTGATATATACAGTAGAATCTGCTTGTATTGCTCTATTTGGGAAACATTCTACCTGGTCCTTATAGTCAAATTGATAACAAGTTACACATGGTAGCAGACACTACCATTTCTTTTCAATGGCAATGGTACCATTAATTTAAATATTTTCAAGAGATGAAACCAACATCCAGGATCCCAACCCACCTGAACTTTGGTGTGATTGAAAGTTGAATTTGCAAACAGCCCTTATCTTTACAATGAATCAAACAAAATCCTAGACCCAAACAACCAAAGTTTGGGATGGGTTCATAACTGGGATCCCAGTTTTGCTGCCCATGTTAACTATTTTCACTGCAAATGCAAAACAACTTTCACAGTAGAGCGCTGTTTTACTTAAATTCATAATAAACCAAAAGAGCACTGACCTTTGTTTATATTTGGTACGGAAATTATATCTGCATTGTATCAGCAACTGGGCTACATAATAAGTGCACTTTCTGTTTTGTGAATGTCTGAGTAATACAATACTCCATTACCCTTGAATCTTTACCATCCCATTTCTGCTTGTGAGCTGGGTTATGGTCAGTCAATGTCCTTGTCTTTCTATGAAGCTTAAAAGCATTGAACAATTCCTAAATGTTTGTCCACACTGTCTAACTGGCTCTTTGGCACTGATTCAATAGTCTGTAAAATCTTTACCTTACTGCAATATGAAAGCACAGGATTCACATGCCACATTTTCGGTTAGGTTGTTTAGAATGTGGTGAGTCACATTTGTACGGTACAGTTGGCTTTTATCAGCCTCTAATTACCTTTAAAATTGATCTTTATAACTGAAACTCAGCTGGTTCTTTTAATAAGGCCGTGTTAACAAATGAGGTCACATTTTCAAGTTGGCAAGAGCCAGCCTGTTGTTTTCCAGGCTGCATATTAAAAAGTAGGTAGTAGTTCCTGCTGGCTAGGATTTTTTTTTTTCTGTAAAGCATATGGAATGCCCCATGGGGAAGAGGTTGCTGGAACATAAGAATTGGCATACTGGATCAGATCGGAGTCCAGCTACTTGGAATCCTGTCTCTAATAGCGGCCAGCACCAGATGCTTCAGAAGAAGATATAAGAACCCTACCGTAGACAGATATGGGATATTCTGCTCCCCACATTAGGTTTCATCCTGATCTCTAATAGTTAGAAATTAGTTATAAACCCTAAAGCATGACGTTTAATCTCTCATCTTATTAAAAGATGAAATACATCCTAGAATACTCAAGGAGCTGACTGAGTCAATATCTGAGCCACTAGCAACTATCTTTAAAAAATCATGGAGGACAGTAGAGATTCCAGAGAGCTGGAAAAGGGAATATAGTGCCAATCTATACAAAAATAAATAAGTACAACCAGGGGACTTACATACCACAGTCAGCTTAACATCAGTACTCGGAAAGAAAATGGTGCAAATAATTAATCAATCAATTTGCAAACACCTAGAAGATAATAAGATCATAAGTAACAGCATGGATTTGTCAAGAACAAATCAGGTCAAACCAACCTAATGGCTTTCTTTGACAGGGTAATAAGCTTTGTGGCTAGGGAGAAGCAGTAGATGTGGTAAATCTTGACTTCAGTAAGGCTTTTGATACTGTCTAGCATGACCTTCTCATAAACAAACTAGAGAAATACAACCTAAATGGAACTATCATAAGGTGGGTGCATAACTGGTTGGAAAACTGTTCCCAGAGAGTAGTTATCAGTGGTTCAGTCAAGCTGGAAGGGCAAATGAAGTGGGGTCCTGCAGGGATCAGTTCTGGGTCAGGTTCTGTTCAATATCTTCATCAGAGATTTAGATAATGGCATAGAGAGTACACTTATAAAGTTTGTGGACGATACCAAGCTGGGAGGGGTTGCAAGTGCTTTGGAGGATGGGATTAAAATTCAAAATGATCTGGACAAACTGGAGAAATGGTCTGAAATAAATAAGATGAAATTCAATAAGGATAAATGCAAAGTACTCCATTTAGGAAGGAACACTCAGTTGTACACATACAAAATGGGAAATGACTGCCTCGGAAGTAGTATTGCAGAAAGGGATCTGGGGGTCATAGTGGATCACAAGCTAAATATGACTCAACAGTGTAACACTGTTGCAAAAAAAGCAAACATTCTGGGATGTATTAGCAGGAGTGTTGTAAGCAAGACATGAGAATTAATTCTTCAGCTCTACTCCACACTGATTAGGATTCAACTGGAGTATTGTATCCAGTTCTGGGTGCCACATTTCAGGAAAGATATGGACAAATTGGAGAAAGTCCAGAGAAGAGCAACAAAAATTATTAAAGATCTGGAAAACATGACCTATGAGGAAAGATTGAAAAAACTGGGTTTGTTTAGTCTGGAGAAGAGAAGACTGAGAGGGGACATGATAACAGTTTTCAAATACATAAAAGGTTGTTTCAAGGAGGAGCGAGAAAAACTGTTCTCCTTAACTTCTGAGGATAGGACAAGAAGCAATGGGCTTAAATTGCAGCAAGGGCAGTTTAGACTGCACATTAGGAAAACCTTCCTGTTAACGTAGTTAAGCACTTGAAAAAATTACCTAGGGAGGTTGTGGAATTTCCATCATTGGAGATTTTTAAAAGCAGGTTAGACAAATACCTGTCAGGGATGGTGTAGATAATACTTAGTCCTCCCTTGAGTGCAGGGGACTGGACTAGAAGACCTCTGAAGGTCCCTTCCAGTCCTACGATTCTATAATTCTTCTACCTACCTCACCATGCTCGTCCCCGTCTTCCCCAACTTGTCCCTGTCCCAATTCTGTCTCTTCCTCATCCTGGCTCCTTGTCCTATTATCCTTGCCTACCCAGTCTGACTCTACACTCCTCAGGCTTCTCATTGGCATGACCAATGCAAGGGCAGTCGGCCTAGTGGTCAGAGCAGCAGCAGTCAGAGGCCAGGAACAGCGCTGTAGGTCAGAGCCAGAGTCAGGAACCAGAGCCAAGGTTCAGGGTCTGAGTCAGAGTCAGGAGTCCAAAAGTAAGCTGAAAGGCAGGTCCAGGACCACAACTGGCAGGGGAGTTCACCTTGTTGCACAGACACTTCTTGGAACTCCTCTTGGTCTTAAATAGAGTTCCTGGACCAATTAGGGGCCAAAAGGGAAGCTTTAAGTCCGGCTTTCTAAGGTGGTACTGCCTGTTTATTTATCACCACAGAGTTTATACGGTAACGTATACAGCCCTCTCACAGCTGCTGGGTGGCAGTGAGGAGACATCGGCTATCCCTAGGACCTGGGTTTTAGTCCCTGCAGAACTTCACATCACCAACACCTCCCATGCCCCTTAAGTGTGCTGCTGGATCATGCTCAACAGCGTGATTTTTGTGGAAGGCGTCCACAAGTTTGGATGAGTGGACATGGTCAGCTGGTTCCCAGGACTGTTCTTCAGAGCCTCTCCAGCCAATGAAGTACAATAGGTTGCCCTGCTTTATCTTGGAGTCAAGCACATTGTGACTACATATTATTTGTGGTCCTGGACACATACCAGCAAAGGTGGTGGTTATTTTTGATGGGGGAATGGATTTTCCGTGTAAGGTTTTAGGAGAGATGTTTGGAATACAGGGTACAACTTGAGAGATTGAGACAGGCAGAGTTTGAAGGTAACGGGGTTGATTTTTTGACGGATGTGGTAAAGGCCAAGGAACTGGTGATCTAGTTCACAGGAAGGCTGGTTGGTGCAGAGGTGTTTCATGGATAGGCACCCTTTTTGGCCTACTGAAAATGATGCTCTCTCTCATTGTCGATGGTCTGCATACTACTTGTAGGACTTCCTTAAGGTGGCTTCTTAATTTCTCTTGGACCTGGTGAATCTGCTGAATCCAGTTGATAGCTGCCAGGTTTGGGGAGGCCAGAGGTAATGCCGGGTGAACTAGGGGTGGAACCTGTAATTGGCAAAGAAAAGTCTCTGCCCAGTGGAGACATGATCGGTGTTGTTATATGCAAATTCCGTATAGGGCCAGTTATTCTGCTGATAACTGACAAAGCACCATAGGCATTGTTCTAGTATGTGGTTTAGCCTCTCTGTCTGGCCATCTGCCTGTTGGTGGTATGCTGAAGAGGTGTAAGCATGGACCCCTTGAAGGGCCTCACATCAGAAGCACAAGATGAACTGTAGGTCTCTATCCAAAGTGGCACAGTTTGGAAGCCACGGAGGCAGATGACGTGTTCCACTAGGAGTTGGGCCATTTCTTTGGAGAATGGTAGGTGGGTGCAGGGGCAAAGTGGGCCATCTTAGTAAACTGGTCCATGACAGTCAGGACTAACATGTGGCTGCTGGACTCAGAGAGTTTGACGATAAAATCCAAGGTGATAACAGCCCAAGGCCTGGGCCAGCCCTTCATGGGCAAGAGAAGGCAAAGGGATTTGTTGCACAGTGTCTTGGTGCTGATGCACAAGTCATAGGAGTCAACATAAGTCTGTGTATGGCTTACATCCAGGGCCACCAGAAAAAAATGGGCGGCTATGTGATAGGTTTTAAGATGACCAAAATGGCTCGCTAGGGGAGAGTCATGGCACAGACACAGTGCCTCCACTCAAGGGCATCCCAGAGGTACATATATTTGTCTATTTACCTCTCACATGTAACGTTGTCACATGTAGTGTTGTCCTTTGTCTCTGTCCCTAGCTCTTTGGGAGAGACCCCCATTCCTGAGGCTGAAAATGATTAGATTTTAGAGGATGGCATTGTTAAGAAAGTTACAGGGCTTGAGGATGTAGGACAGTTCCCTGCTAGGCATTTCTTGGCCTAAGTAATATTCCACCTTTCTAGATAGTGAGTCCACCTTCTCATTCCGGGCCTCCAGCCGGTAAGTGATGATATAGTCAAAGAGAGAGGAGAACACTGCCCACCTGACTTGCCTCTGGTTCAGTACTTTGGCCTTGTGTAGATAGTCAAGGTTTTTGTGGTACCGGATACTGGGCTGCTTCAGGGTAATGACACCATTCTTCATAAGCGGCTTTGGTTGCCAGGAGTTCCTTATCCAAGATCTCAAAATTTTGTTCTGTGTGGGTGAGTTTCCTGGAGTAGTAGACACATGGGTGTAATAACGATTCCGGACCATGTTGCTGAGAGACCACTGCTCCTATTACTGTGTTGGACATTTCAATTTCCACAATAAAGGCCTGCGTTGGGTCCAGGTATACCAGGATGGGGGCAGTGGCAAAGGTGATCTTGAGTCATTTTGGGCTTTGTGGGACCAAATAAATCTGGCATTTTTGCAGAGGAGGATGGTCATGGGCACTATTTGCCCTGAAAAATCTGAAATAAAACACTGATAGAAAATGAAGCCTAAGAAGCATTGTAGACTGGGGGTACTACGTAGAGTGGCTAACTCTGGTTTAGATATCGCATAGATTCAACCATAAGGGGCTATTGCCCCAGGTTGCAAATCTATACGGCGGTTGTAGCCCCGATGTGGGGTAGCATGTCTGCATTCTTTTTCTCAAAAATGGCCATGTACTCTTGGTATTTGACAGGGAGGTAGGGGGACAATCCTGAGGGCAGCCCCATCTGACCTACCACCAGAACCCAGAGTACCCTTGAAGTTGACATTGCCTTATAGTGGAAGGGTCTACCTGGATCTGAAGAACCATTGTCAGCCTTGCACAAAGGATATGGGGGTTGTGGATAGCCAGCCGTGAGACACTGAGAATCAGGGGGAAATGCGCATAATGGATTGAACCAAATGGCAGTGTCTCTCAAGTGTCCTTAGATGGTGATTTCCAGGGGTTCAGTCTCTTCTACCACTGGACCTGAGGACAGGAAGGACCCTCCTATCCTATCCACAAGGTCTGGGGTAGGTTTTGGCTGTACAGGGATTTGCAGGACTAAACCATGTTGATATCAATAAAGTTATCAGCAGCACCGGAATCATTAAGGGCCCATAGCACAGATATTGGAAGGCTCTCGTTCGGAATGCGTAATTGTATCATACTTGAAAGTGTGGTGAGGACCCATGTGGCCCAGGATGCATCCCGGTCAAGATCGGGGAGGTGGGCTGTCCCAGGCTATAACCCCTTGGTCACACCCACGCCAAGCCCCTCTACCAAGCCTGAGGTTGGTCATTTCCCTGATCTCTCCAGGCTGGTGTTCGCGAAGGGCAGGCAGCAGAGCATGACCTGGCTCAGAGCAATAAAAACATAGGTTATTATGCCAGTGTCACTCCCTGTCCTGGGTGGTCAAATGCCAGCGAGCTAGATCGACCTGCCTGGGCTCAGGGGTTTGTGGATGACAGTGTGGGTAGGACAACTGCAATACCCCTTTTTTCTCCTCTTTTTGCTCACGCAACCTGTTGTCAATACAAATAACTAAGTCAATGAAGGCATCCAAGCTTGTAGGATCTCTATTCAGGCCAGTTCATCCTTGATCTCATTCTGGAGCCCCCACTGAAACTAATAAAGCAGGGCCACCTCATTCCATTCCACATCAGCAGCAAGCCATCAAAACAAAACGGTGTATGGTAGCCGGGCCGTGTCCCTGTCAGAGCTTCTGTACGGCGACTTCAGATGAATGGGTGCAGTGGGGGTCATCGAAGATTGTCGAGAATGCTTGGAGGAAAGTGTTCCAGTCTCACAGCACCAGCCTGTTTCGTTCTAATTAGGGGGAGGGTCACCAACTCCCAGTATGCTTGCCCGGTTTCAGCCTGCCCCTTCCTAGCCCATCTGCTAGTGCCAGCCTCCCTGCCCAATCAGTCCCAGCTTCTCTCCCTTCTCCAGTCCCAATCTCACTAGACTTCTTGTCTCAATCTACTACTTTCCCTCTCCCTGGTCCAGCTCTTGTCCCCTCTGCATTTGACTCCAACAGCTTCCTCCTCCAGACTGTCTAGGTGCCAGTAGTTGGGGGGTCATCCTAGTGCCTGGCCTGGAACAGTTGGGAGCAGCCATTACAGGGAAAGTCTGGCTTTACCTCTGTAGTCCTGGAGTCCCTGCTCCAAAGCTTGGGAGCGCTTAAGCTGTTCAAAGAAAAGGTTGCCGGAATTTTTTAACATGGCAAACCAACATATTTTTCCCTAGTCTCACTCTTGGGCATGGCTGAATCATTTTGGTTGAAAATTTCAAAATAATTCAGCCTAAGGTCACCACCAGGCAAGGAAAATTTCAGCCCAAATGGTTAAAATTTAGCAAAGTTACAGGCAACTGAATACTGGGTCTTATAATGAGACGTATCAGACCACCTTAATAATAGGCAGTGCTATCAACCCACCTATAATACCTCAGATATGGAATGATCATCACTGCAGTATCTACTGAAGTCAGGACTTTAGTCTGTAGAGAAAACTAGTACCTTCTTTAACCTCCATGTGTTTGGAAATGAAAGGCAAAGACATGGCAAAGGCACAATAGGAACTGAAGACATGCCTTGACTATAGAAATACAGGTGTTAATTTTCCTTATGAATATTAGCCATTGGAAGGGATAGCAACATATGCAAAATCCTTTACGTGCTTTGTAATATTCCTCTAGGTGATTATTTCCACTTGCAAGAGGTGTACTACTAAAGAGGAATGAACTTCAAATGGAAAAATAATTATATGTACACGTTTTCCTACTTTGAAACATTAAAAAAGATGCTTTGGCTCATCCCATTTAGGATTTACAGTCTTCCTTCAGGCAGTTAATAAGTCTTAGCGTTTCTGAAGCTGGTGATGAATGACTAGAAACTGAAAGTGCTAAAAACAAAATTTGACAATTTTAGAATCATCATAAAAATGAAAAACTATTCCTCCATGTTTTCCCAGTGACATCTGAGTAAGGTAGATAGAGTTTAACGTTCACGCAGGATACAGTATAAATTGGAAAAGGACCAAGAAATATAATTCAGACGTATGGTCCTGATGGAATACTACTGCACAATAACGTTATTCGCAAAACTTCAGCAACCACAAATGATCGATGGCATATTTTCAGGATTCTCTAATAAGATATACTGGGCCAGACTTATCCCTGCCATAATTCCATTGAGTAAGAAGGGAAGGAGAGAAAACGCCCCTGCTACCCTATCAAGGAAAGGCTAATGAGGTATCCCTGGTTCCAGGACTGGTTACTGTTGCCCAGCAGACAGTGAAGAGGAGCCAGGCATGCTACAGGTATTCCCTGATGGAAATGAAGATATGGATCCAGATCCCTAGCTACAAATGCAGAGGGCACATAACAAAGGAGGGGGCATGCTCTACCCTAAATTGGAGCAGTCTTCATGCTGCTTTAAGTTGTACTGGCTACCAGCAACAGACAGAAAGAAGTGCAACAGTTATGCCTCCTTTCCCCAGCCACATCCCCTATCTGATAGCCAGAAACTGAAGTCAAAGGGAGTTTTGTCATTTACATCAATAGCAGCAGGTCTCATAGACTTAAAGGCTAGAAGGGACCACCATGATCTAGTAGCTAGAAGCTGGCTGGCTGGTCTAGTTGCTAGAAGCTCAGTCTTAAAAAAAGTTAGGTTTTTTTGCCCCCACTACTCCCCTTGGAAGGCTGTTCCAGAACTTCTCTGGTGGTTAGGAACTTTCATCTAATTTCAAGTCTAAACTTATTGATAGCCTGTTTGAATCCATTTGTTCCTGTGCCAACATTAGGCCTTAACTTAAATAACTCTTCTCCCTCCCTAGTGTTTATCCTTCTGATGTATTTATAGAATCATAGAAGATTAGCGTTGGAAGAGACCTCAGGAGGTCATCTAGTCCAACCCCCTGCTCAACAGAACCCCAACTAAATCATCCCAGCCAGGGCTCTGTCAAGCTGGGCCTTAAAAACCTCTAAGGATGGAGATTCCACCACCTCCCTAGGTAACCCATTCCAGTGCTTCACCACCCTCCTAGTGGAATAGTTTTTCCTAATACCCAACCTAGACCTCCCCCACTGCAACTTGAGACCATTGCTCCTTGTTCTGTCATCTGCCACCACTGAAAACAGCCTAGCTCCATCCTCTTTGGAACCACCCTTCAGGTAGTTGAAGGCTGCTATCAAATCCGCCCTTCACTCTTGTCTTCTGCAGACTAAATAAGCCCAGTTCCCTCAGCCTCTCCTCCTAAATCATGTGCTCCAGCCCCCTAATCATTTTAGTTGCCCTCCACTAGACTCCCTCCAATTTGTCCACATCCTTTCTGTACTGGGGGCCCAAAACTGGACACTACTCCAGATGTGGCCTCACCAGTGCTGAATAGAGGGGAATAATCACTTCCCTCAATCTGCTGGCAGTGCTCCTACTAATGCAGCACAATATGCTGTTAGCCTTCTTGTCAACAAGGGCACATTGCTGACTAATATCCAGCTTCTCGTCCACTGTAATTCCAAGTCCTTTACTGCTGAACTGCCACTTAGCCAGTCGATCCCCAGCCTGTAGCAGTGCATGGGATTCTTCTGTCCTAAGTGCAGGACTCTGCACTTGTCCTTGTTGAACCTCATCAGATTTCTTTTGGCCCAATCCTCCAATTTGTCTAGGTCACTCTGGACCCTATCCCTACCCTCCAGCATATCTACCTCTCCCCCCAGCTTAGTGTTATCCGCGAACTTCCTGAGGGTGCAATCCATCCCATCATCCAGATCATTAATGAAGATGTTGAACAAAACCGGCCCCAGGACAGACCCCTGGGGCACTCCGCTTGATATCAGCTGCCAACTAGACATCCAGCCATTGATCACTACCCATTGAGCCTGACGATCTAGCCAGCTTTCTAGCCACCTTATAGTCCATTCATTCAATCCATACTTCTTTAACTTGCTGGCAAGAATACTGTCGGAGACTATATCAAAAGCTTTGCTAAAGTCAAGATATATCATGTCCACCGCTTTCCCCATATCATAGAAGGCAATCAGGTTTGTCAGGCATGACTTGCCCTTGGTTAATCCATGTTGACTGTTCCTGATTATCTTCCTCTCCTCCAAGTGCATCAAAATGGATTCCTTGAGGACCTGCTCCATGATTTTACTAGGGGCTACGTGAGACTGACCGGTCTGTAGTTCCCCAGGTTCTCCTTCCCTTTTTAAAAGATGGGCACTATATTTGCCTTTTTCCAATAGTCCAGGACCTCCCACAATTGCCATGAGTTTTCAAAGATAATGGCCAATGGCTCTGCAATCACATCAGCCAACCCCCTTAGCATCCTCGGATGCATTGCATCTGGCCCCATGGACTTCTGCATGTCCAGCTTTTCTAAATAGTCCTTAACCTGTTCTTTCACCACTGAGGGCTGCTAACCTCCTCCCCATGCTGTGCTGCCCAGTGCATCAGTCTGGGAGCTGACTTTGTCTGAGAATTGAGTACTTCAGCTTTTTCCACATCATCTGTCACTAGGTTCCTCCCCCATTCAGTAAAGGTCCCACACTTTCCCTAACCTTCTTCTTGTTGCTAACATACCTGTAGAAACCCTTCTTGTTACCCTTCACATCCCTTGCTAGCTGCAACTCCAGTTGTGCTTTGGCCTTCCTGATTACACTCCTTCACACTTGAGCAATATTTTTATAGAGAACAATCATATCTCCTCCCTGCCCAGCCTTTGTTCGGTTAGACTAAACTAGCCAAGCTGCTTAAGTCTCCTCTCATAAGGTAGGTTCTCCAGTCCTCTGATCATCCTAGTAGCCCTTCTCTGCCCTTGTTCCAGTTTGAATTCATCTTTCTTAAACATGGGAGACCAGAACTGCACACAGTATTCCAGATGACTTATATAATGGTACTAACACTTCCCTACTCTCCTGGAAACATCTCGCCTGATGCATCCTAGGATTGCATTTTAATGGTCTCATCATTTTCATTGGCAGCTCATAGTCATCCTGTGATCAACCACTATACCCAGGTCTTTCTTCTCCTCTGTTAATTCCAACTGATATGTCCCCAGCTTATAGCAAACATTCTTATTGTTAGGCCCTAAATGCATTACCTTGCACTTTGCACTGCTAAATTTACTCCAGGTCTTAGAACTCTAAGCAGGTACCCAACTTCGTTTAATTTCAGGAAATCAATACATTTTCCTAACACCAGATATATTAGAAATGAGTCCTGTATCAGTTTTCTAACATGAGACCAGATGCCTTTCAATTTGACACAGTCCTGGAAGATCTGAAGATGATTCCCTACACCATGGCATCTGCTCCAGCTATGTCTCTTGTTTTACAACACATGTGCAAAAATATCTATGGGGTGGGGGCAGCTGCCCCTCTCCCTGAATTTGGGCTGCAGCAGGCCAGTGGGCCTGCACAGACAGGGAGCCAATCAGGGAAGGCCTTATAGGGAGCCAATCAGGGCCCAGATTGGAGGGAGCCAATCAGGGCCAGGCTCAGCGCTGTAAGAAGGCTGCTCAGGACAGGAGCAGGCAGTCTGTCCCAGCCTTTGATGGGGGAAGGTCTGTCTCCAGGCTGGGAGACTAGCACCTGGGACAGCAGAGGGTAACTCCAGCCCGGAGTCTGTCAGGCTGCAGCCCCTGAGGGGAAGGGCCTAGCCGGTGCTAGGGGCCGAAGGGGAAGCGGCCCAGGGATGTAGACAGATGGAGGGAGAGAAGACGGGTAGGACGGCTGCCACTAGAGGGTCCCTGGGTTGGGACCCAGAGTAGTGGGCGGGCCTGGGTCCCCTCCTTTCCCCCTTGCCTTGCACCCGGCTGATGGAGCGGCCATCTAGAGCTGCACCAACCCTCTGCCAAGAGGGGAGTGACTTTGAGGGTGCAGTTAGCCACATCGGCCAGGATGCAGAGAGGCAGCTGATTGATCCCCCGGAAGGGGGTGAGGGTGGACTAAGGGGCACTGCCGGAGGGCAGTGGCTCGAAGAGGATGCCGTGAGCTTGGGAGCAATGCGGGTCCGGACACGCCAACCGAGGGCGAGATGACGGACAGGACACCGCCAGGAGGGGGTGCTTCACTGGACAGAGCTAATTCCCAAGACAACCAGTAGGAGGCGCCAGGTGGTGAGTCCCAACCCTGTCACAATCTAATAATAATTTCTCACTGTTATTCTCTCCACGAAGGGGAACTTGTACTGTTCAGAGTAGTTAGCATTATATTCTTCCAATCCTCTAGAGAGATTTGCTGGTT
This sequence comes from Terrapene triunguis, assembly GCF_002925995.2. Classification (NCBI taxonomy): domain Eukaryota; kingdom Metazoa; phylum Chordata; order Testudines; family Emydidae; genus Terrapene; species Terrapene triunguis. The sequence goes on along the minus strand of NW_020664420.1, from coordinate 16,677,086 downwards.
TATTTTTTCCCCACCTTCATTCACTTTGTCAATATTACCTTGTATTTCTGTAGCAAAGAGTGCATCTGGGGTTTGATATCCATACAGATATTTAAAGCATTATACATATTTAACTTGCTCAAGAGGAGAATGCCTGGGACAACGTATTTGCTCTTGACACTTAAGAAACTGCTAAAATAGCAGCTCTGAAAATACCAACTAGACTTGTTCAGTGATTCTTTCAACCTTCTCCATACTGTAAAAGGATGCCCTTTTCTACACCCCTGGAAGCCCTCTCCCATGTAGCTGGGACTACCCCCACCATCCATTTAGTAAATAAGGGAGGACTGGGGTGGCTGCAAACCCCTGACACCTGTTTGTGACCTCCCAGTTGAGAACTCGTGACTTAAATGGACATAGAGAAGGAAAATTACGTAGGAGAGGAAGGCAGGGTAATCTTGAAGTTAAGGCACAGCACTGGGAGGAAGAAGATCAAAGTTCTTTCCCATGTTCTATCCCAGGCCTTTGTGTGACCATGGTCAAGCCACTTAACCCTCTGTTTCCCCATCAGTAAAATGGAAATAATTATATTTACTTATCTTTCTAACAGGGTTGTTGTGTTGTGAGGCTTAATTTGTTAATCTGTCAGGCACTTGGAGATATGCAGATAGAAGTCCCTGTAGAACCACAAAGTATTATTAATTATTATTATACATCTACATTTTCTAATATATCCTCTTCGGCACTCACGTACACCACTCACTGTTGGTGAATTTCCATCCTGTAGTTCAATAACAAAAGAAAAACAAACATGCAAGAAGATCTTATATTAATTTGTTTCATTTAATTTTCTGGCATGACTTTTGTCCCTCATGAGATTTTATGCTGCAGTATCTTCATTTAAAATCTTTGTTGCATTTTACTTATAAATATAAAAAAATACAAAAAGATACAGGCAAGATATATAATGAACCAATGACACATCCATAAGGTACAATATAAAAATAAAATAAAATAAAAACTGTATAGGAAAACAGGGAATGAATTTAAAAATCCCGAAAGTAGGAATTTATTTGCACTACAGACAATATTAAGTTCTTTCATCTTTTCAACCTCTAGGGGGAACTGTGTTTTCAGCAAACCCTCCCCCAAGAATTTTCTTAATCTAGAGCAGGCTTCAGAAACTGTTCTTAATGTTAGCTGGAGCTGAATTTAGGAATAAAGCCTTCCAGAATAAAAAGCACAATTCACTGTAATGCTTTGAGTTGGAACAGTGATTCTAATCTTGATTTGTATGCATGCTATTCTGGGAGGAAAATACTGTTTCCATAATTACCTTAATCCTAAAGGGCCAGATTCCGAAATCCTCACTCTTATTGTAGCCAATGGACATTTTGCCTGACAAAAGATTCAGGACTGTATGAGTTGGTCCTATTAAAAACATGTATGTAGTTGAAAGAACTAATGTCTGCTCACTGGAAAACAATTTTAGATTTACAGCCCTGGAAAATGTTTGCAGCCGTACTGTATTTGTACTCGTGACAAGGTAGATTAAGTGATAGATGTAATTTGGATCAACAATAAATTGTTACACATAAGCTTTTGACTCCAAAAGATCCTTGTGCTCTAAGGGCCTGATCCAGAAATGTTTACTAAAGCCAGACTCCCACTAGTTTGAATGGCAGTGTTCATGTGCATAAGGGCTGCAGGTTGGGGCCTAAATCCAAGTCTATATCTATGTATGAAAACTGGCTTTCAAACCTTGTATTTTCCAGTCTTCTTTTTTTATCACTTTTGTCCTGTATGCTGAGTAGTACCTTATTCCCTGAGGAGTAGTCAAAATGAATAAGGATGGCAGACGTGTGATTTGTTTGCTTATCTTTTCCTTATTGACACAATTCATGCTAGTTGAAATAAGATGGCTCTCAGACAAACTGCAGCACACACAAATGAAAAAGAAAGATACATTTTGAAAAAAAAAATCGAAGCGATGTTGCCAGGTTGCAGTATCATAAACAGACATATAGGGTCAATGGAAAGCAGTGGCTGGAAAGGCAACATACAAAATGATCTTCAGTAGGGTGGATGTATCTGTAAACTTTAAAATCATTCTGAAACCAAATTAAGTAATCAAATAATATTTTAAATGCACATTTTTCAGGCGAGTTACTTGTCTTTGAATTTCTACATCTTATTTTTGACTGATCTCCATTAGATAAATATTCCAGGAAAATATTCTGGTGAATTTTTGATTAGTTGATTAGTTTTGATTAGAAAGAAAATTGTTTATTGGACCTTTTAAATTCTACTGCTTAGTTTAATTGCATTAAAAGCATGTGCAGTTTCCTCTTGGGTTTAATTCAGACTTCATGTGCTCTTAAAGATGAACAGCTGGGTTCCACTAGGAACCAAAGTCTCCAATTTATACTCTGTACAGTAAAGGCAGCAACTATTTGTTTATATACATTGCCCTGACAGTGACCTCAACCCTGAGTTAAACAGACCCCTTCTGTAAGGTGAGAAGCAGTTCACTCACCCTACCAGTTCAACCTTGGGCCTCTCATTATAAGCATAAAATGTCAAACTGTGCAGGATTACTCTGTGTGTGCAGACGTGGACCACTGACCATTATGGAACATGCAAAATCCACAGAGATTTCACAGTTGCAAGTGATGAATGCAGTTAGTCCCCCTCTCCATTCTATTTGTATCCTCCTTCACTGTATCATTTTTAACTCTTTTCAGTATTTAATGTTGAGAATAGTTTCTTATTCAGAAAACGATCATCCATTTTCAAGTGGCATTTCCAAAAATTCTGAAGTTATAGTTGCTTTGTTAACAATACATATAAAAACAAGTGTTTTTTTTTCTTACCATGGGCAATAGCTAAGTAAATAGTCAGAGTGGTGCCCAGACTACTTAACAAGTGAATTTTTCACACCAAAACAGTATTAAACAAACACAATTCTCTGAATACAAGCTCTTTCCAATGAAATAATATAATTGAAAAATGAGTTTTGTTTTGCTTTTAATTACACACATTTACTGGGGCACAAAGTCTTCTGCAGAATTAAATTTTGCTGGTTAAGCCCAGCCTGTAATGAGGGGCAGCGTGGAGCTGCTGTGTTCTAGGGGCCACACCGAGTGGCACAATGTCTCCCAGAGCTCCACAGTTGCATGGGGGGGGATTGGGAGTGTTTAATATGCTACATACCTTTAAATGGGGTAACCAGATGTTCCGTTTTTAAAGAGACAGTCCCGTTTTGGGGGACTTTTTCTTATATAGGTGCCTATTACCCTCCACCCTGTCTCGTTATTTCACAGTTGCTATCTGGTCACCCTACCTTTAAAGGAGGCAACATGCTTCTCACTTGCTGCCGACCAGCTCTGCTGGAGTTTGTGGGGCACAGCCAAAGTCGTACCTACTCCCTGGAAGTATCCTCTGGGCATCCCAGAGTGCTAGGGTTTCAATTATACCCCTCCCCATGAAGGCTGTGCAAACGAGAAGAGTTTCTTACCCTCCCCGAGCCACAGAACAGCCCGTGTTAATGTTGGGACAGATTCTGCTAGCTTTTCCCACATTGGTAGCCCACTGCTTTCCATGAGACTGCCTGCGGAGTAAGTAGCATGGATCCCGCGCGTACACGGTCCATCACCCATTCTCAGGCTGAGTTGTACGTTACACCAGGAGTTGTTCCGTTCAGTGTCAACGGGCATGCTCGTGCACTAAGGTACCACTCAGGCACACTCGGCGCAGGAACAACCCGCCAAGGAGAATACCGCTGGATTGTCTGGGATTCTGCGGGGGGGAGCAGCTACTGTGTCTCTCCCTTCCAGTTCCTATGCTGCTAATACTAGCCCGCGCGCTTTCTTCCATTGCTGCAGAATAGCGGCACGGTGCTTTTGCCCAGAGGGGAGCTAGGAACGCTTCCCTTTCGCCAGCTTTCAGCAGGGGCAGCAGCATTAAAAGGGACCCCACCCGCTGTTGCATGAAACGGCTATTCTAAGTAGGGGTTTTGGGGGGGGGATTCATTCATTCGGAGGGCGGCTCCCAGTCCTGCAAACCGGGCTTTTAAAACACGCTCGGTCTCCTGCACGGCCCCAGGTGGCTCCGCATCCAGAGTTACAGCATTACGGGTTACTCGCTGCATCCCCAGCTCCTGACTTTAAACGGGTCTTTTGCACGCCGTGTTGGGACACGTGCACGGTGAAGAGAAAAAGAACGATCGCATCGAGGGGATTTTCAAAGTCCGGACTGCAAGGGTGAGCGCGACTTCTCAGGCAAGCAACAGCCGAGCGGTGTCTCTTTATTTCCTACCCACCTCTCCCCTTGCTCCAGGTTTGCAGCGCCCTTTGCAGCCATTGCTCATCAGCGCGCCCCTGGGCCAGATGTGGGCTGGTTACAGAAAGAGGGGCGGTGGGGGGGGGGGGCCGGGATTTTGTTTGGGGGGGGGGGGGGGCGGATCAGCCCTGCAGGAATGCTAATGAACGACTCCTCCCCAAACACAAACCCGGCCTCGCAGCGCCATGTGTGGCAACAGGCGCGTTGGCTCCCACACTATTTAAACAGAGGGCTATAGACCAGCGAGGATCAATAAGATCAGCCAGGAGGCAGAGCGTGGGGGAGGAAGATGCCCCACCAATAACAAGTTGCTGGGACAGTTAGTTAACCTGCCAAACACCCTTAAAAATCAGCCACCCAACAACCGAGAGAAAACCAGCAGCTCCCTCTTACCCCACGGGCTAGCGATCTCTGTATTAAAGTGTGCGGGGGGAGGAGGTTGGTAGCACTGTCTTGTTCTGTGCAGGGCACACAGGGGGACTCGGAGGCAGCGGCGAGAGGGGGGAGGGAGCTCACTGCTATTGAAACAATGCCATCCTTCTTCTTACTTAGCGTCCCCTGCATCCTGGTGGCTTGGATGCTCCTGGCAAGCAGCAGCAGCAGCCCGGACGAGGAGAAGCTGATCAGGGTCCTGGTGCTGCTGCCCAAGGACAACTCCTACCTGTTCTCCCTGGCCAGGGTCAAGCCAGCCATCGAGTACGCCGTGCGGAGCCAGCAGGAGAACGGGACCTGCCTGCCGGGCTACCGCTTCGAGGTCATCTACGAGGACTCCGAGTGCGGCAACCGGGCGCTCTTCAGCCTGGTGGACCTGGTGGCCCTGAAGCAGCAGAAACCGGACCTGCTGCTGGGGCCCGTCTGCGAGTACGCGGCTGCCCCGGTGGCCCGGCTGGCCTCCCACTGGAACCTGCCCATGATCTCGGCTGGGGCGCTGGCCACCGGCTTCAGCACCAAGACGGGCGAGTACTCGCACCTGACCCGGGTCTCGCCCGCCTACTCCAAGATGGGCGAGATGTTCCTGGCCCTGTTCCGGCACCACAAGTGGAGCCGGGCCACCCTGCTCTACAGCGACAACAACCAGGAGCGCAACTGCTACTTCACCATGGAGGGGGTGCATGTGGTCTTCCAGGAGGAGGCGTTCCCCATGGCCGTGCACAGCTTCGACGAGAGCGGCCGCTACTTGGACCTGGACGAGATCGTGCGCTCCATCCAGGCCGGGGAGCGAGGTGAGTGAGCCAGGGGCAGCACGGGCACCCGCGGGGGGGAAATTCCCCCTCCTCTTGTCCCGATCACACCCCGCCAACTCCACTGGAGCAGGACACCCGCCCGAACCTCCCCTGCCCCCTGGCTGGAGCATCCCGCCCCAGCCAGGGCTGTAGCCCCGCTGCGTCCATCGCCTCCCTCCAGTGCCTCCGGGTGGAGCTTTGTCCAAACCAGCCCCCCGTCTCCGCTGAAGGAGCCGTGGCCAAATCATCACCCACCGGTGGAGTTTAGTTAAATCGCCGCAGTCCCCTTCCACCCCCCATCGATGCAACCGCCGTAAAAACCTGGCCCAAGCGCTCCCTGCCCAAAGCCCTGGGCCAGTCTCCCAGAAAGCGCCTCGTGGGTGGAGAAGCGTAGTGCAAAGCCCCCTCCTGCGGCCGTGCAGAGGAGCTGCGGCTCAGCCGCCGGTCCGGCCCCAGTTCGCCGCCGCCGCCCTGCAGCCCGCTCCAGCAGTGCCGCACGGGTGTGAGACGCTGTCAGATCCGCGTCTGCAAAGCAGCACCTCGCACTGGTGCACCGAGAATCAATCTCCCGGTGTCTAGGAGAGCAGATTTCCACGGGCAGTCAGTCCTTCCCATAGTGATCTGCAGAAATGGGGACCATACAAGCCTCCCCCTTTCAAGCAAAGAGACAACGTTGTTTTAAAGCTGGGGAACGTCCGATAAAGCCCTGACTGTGTGCAGCTTGTGAAATGCGGGCACTGGGGGCGGGGGAAAGTCATTGCAATAGGATTACTATGCCCTGATGCCACAGCGGTTTATTCCCACGTTGACTGCATGTAAGCGGGAAACATTCAGGGGATTCCTAGCTTGCAAAACATGACGCCCAGAATTCAGTCCCTCCAGCCAGTGGCTTGTTGAACGCATTCACAGTCCCATTAAGTAACGCGGTCTCCCATATACGCTGTGCTCCTGAGTGCTCTCCAGCTTCCTTAGCTGGGAATGAGGGTGTGCAGTGAGCTGTGTTTTTTCCGCCATGCAGTCGTTCTAGTGCTGTGCACCTGAACTGGGGGAGATGGAGGGCGTAGGTGCAACGTGTTGACAGAAGCAGCCGGTGTATCAGTACCGGCAGCTTGTCTGATCCGTAAGGCAGCTAGTGAGACATAGCCATTAATTGTACCCGCCTGCATTCAGCTGGGGCGACACTGATAATCTGTCTGAAAGTAAAGCAAACTCATCGCGGAAGTAACACGGTGAAATGTATGTGTGTGTTGGTAAAGCAGGTTTGCGTATCAAGGCTCGGAAGCAGAATAATCCGAAATTCAAAGCAGTATGCGCAAGAAATGATGAATAAACATGACTATGAAAATACACAGGATGAGATAAAACTTTGGTCCAGAATGACTTAACCCTTCAGGCATTACTTTGCTGTTTATCGCCTGTTGCAACTAAATCCTCGAGTATCTTTTTTCAGCTAGCTCTTTGCATGTTTTGCATGCTGCATGCATTTTCTGTGTTAGAGAGGGTATTAGTTATGTTTCCTCAGGTATATAATAGCAAACATGCCAGAGTCTTTTTTTCTAGCGCTTCCCCTAAAACGTGACACATTAAAAATGTGTTAGTTGTGCATAGAGATAAGTAAGAGATTTTCTAGGCAATTTTGTTGTGTATGCTGTGCTGCAAATATTTCATGTTCTGTGCTTTCAAGTGGCCACTCACAGTATCGGCAGGGTAGATCTTTTGTGTCGTTTCCTGTTTTTATTCAGATCGGGAAGTTTTCTCCGTTCAGGTCTCTCACTGATGGCTTTTAGGCTTTTAGTTCAGCACTGCGGTAGCTATCAAAGGAGCCAGTTATGCAAGTGGTGGGGGTGGGATATACACTGCAGAAGCTTTACACTGGCTCTGCTGTGTTACTCATTGCATATGTATGTCCTCTGTTATGCAGAGACATCTCAAAGGGCAGATTTCACTGTTGGTCTGGGGCACTTAAAGACTCATTGACTAATTCTGATTATGGATCTCTCTCTCACACGCGCACACACAGAGAGATAGTATACCAAATAATCTAAATGCCAGAGTAAAAGAAACATGGAATGCTTGTGTGGTGTGTTTGAGTATGGAAAATTACATGTGGTTTCTGAGTAACCTGCTTAGAACTTGTAGGGAACTCTCCCCGAAATAATTAATGTGGACATATAGTTCCTTTAAGGTTATATTTAAAATATATTGAGTCTTGCACCTCCTTACACCAGGCTGAATTTGGCCCAGCATCTGAGCTGTATGGTATTTTGGCTGATCATCCTCATTAGCAGGGATTAATGCAGATAAGGGTAGTTGAGACCCTGGAGGTATTGGGAGAGGGAGGACACTTGAAAGGGGTAATATTTTGCCCAGCTGACTGTCACATGTTGAAAAGTTTGGGCATGATTCTGTTCCCAGTGAACCCGCTGACTTAGATGAGAGCAGGACCAGCACCTTTGGGTGAAATCCTGGCTCTATTGAAATCAATTTGAATTTTGCCATTTACTTCAGCGGGGCTAGGATGTCACCCGTTTGTATTTATAGTAGAAATCTGATTTATTTCAACAAGCTGCATTGCTAACAAGAGAGAAAACACATGTATCTGCCAAACCGCAGATTTTTGGATTGGACAGCAGATCTGTTGCTTATCCTGCAAGTTTTTGTTTTAGTGACTCTGCATATGTTCAAAGGTTGAGCAAAGAAGTTTTCCTCTCATCCTGCTAAGTCTTACCATGGAGATTTCCTCCCCCCTCCTTCCATTTAGAAGCCCCGTTGAGTATTGAATAAATAACAAAAACATTTTGTGGAAGCAGCTAGCAGGGGAACATGTGAATTCCTCACTCTTGCATGTGTGCAGTAATTTTGCAACCAACTGTTAGCAAAACAACAGGGAGATAAGTGGCTTGTAAAACATCTTTAAAAAAATTACCCTTAGGCTGGATGAATTGATTATATATCATATAATAGCAAAAAGCATGAAACATAATAGAACAACCCACCTATTTAGAATGCACTGGATTAATTGCAAACTTGAATTAATTACTTATTAATTTATTCATTTGGTACATAAGCATATTAAATGATATTTCCCTGCTACAGGCAATGCTAACCTGGGAAATTTTTTTGTTAATTGCTTCTTGAAAAGAAAAACAACCAAAAAAAAAAAAGCAGAAACATGTCAAAATATTCCAAGCATGCACTGTGCACTAATTGTTAGTGGATCAAGTTAAAGAAACTCCTTCCCTAAAACTGACTGGAGATTTAAATTTTAAAATATGCACTTAAAACTATTTTTTTAACTCCCAGTTAAATAGAATCCTATTGAGTGATTTTTTTTTTCCAAAACAGATACAAATCACGTTCCATATAACCCCAATGCAGTCACTACATAGTATATTTGTACTGATGCAGTGTATATGCTTTAGGACTTTGCACTGGTGATATAGTTACACTGGTGTGAATTTCCTGAACTCACAGGGCCTATGAGATAATTGGTACCAACTGATGGATTTTTAATATCTCATTCAGGAGAGCACTTAAGCAAGTGCTAAAGTTGAACAGAGGAATTTAAGCACTAGTTTAAGTGCTTTCCTGAATGAATAAGATGCAACAAATGACAGCTAGCCAAAATAGCCAAGCAGAGAGAGGTTTCAGAGTAGCAGCCGTGTTAGTCTGTATCCGCAAAAAGAACAGGAGTACTTGTGGCACCTTAGAGACTAACAAATTTATTAGAGCATAAGCTTT
>NW_020664420.1:16606043-16667402 GCF_002925995.2 Terrapene triunguis | reverse complement strand
TTTTTATATATATATATATATATATATATATATATATAATATATATAAAATACACAGCCACATTTTATTTTAACAAAGGGAATGGTGTTCCCTTCCTTCAACTCATTTATCTTCAGTTTCATTCCTGTTTACAAGGGGAATTTCCATAATTTCTCAGAGGATTATACTTGCAATTGATTGTTGCTTAATTTTTCATATTTTTTTTATTAGAATGAGAGTGACAGTCACTGAAATCTTGATATAGATTCAAATTCTACTCATTTTACTCATGCAGATAGTCCCACTCACTTTCATGGCAATGGGGAAGAGATTTACTTCAATGGGGCTTATGCACATGTTTTAAGTTAAGAACCTGCTTATGTGGTCATTCATAAATGTCTGCATTAAAGAGTTAATTAATTTTAGTTTTCAGAATACACTTTTTACAATTATCACAGTAAGGTAACATTTTGAAAATGTAGTTTGGAAACTAGAATTCCAGTTCCTGCAGCCTCCTGCATCGCACATCCATAACAGCATGGAGCACACCCTCCTGTCTTTGCACCCTCCTGGAGGGTGTGGGTGTTTCTGGACTGCCTCTACTGCATGGTGGCCATGTGTATGTAGCTCTCTGCACCTGGCACACCTGGCGAGCTGCACCAGCAGGATTGCCGTGCTGTGTTCAGTGACATCTTGGATCCCATCCATGTGGTAGCGTTATCCCACGTGCCCTGGGTAGGATCAAGCCCTAATACAGAAGTACAATACATTTTAAAAGTTATACCATGGTTATGACCCTGCCAAATTCATGGCCCATTTTGGTCAATTTCACGGTCATGGGATTTAAAAAATCATAAATTTCATTATTTCAGCTATTTAAATCTGAAATTTCAGTGTTGCTATTGTAGGGGTCCTGACTCAAAAAGGAGTTGGGGAGGGGGGTCACAAGGTTATTGTAGAGGGGGATGCGGTACTGCTACCCTTACTTCTGCACTGCTGCTGGCAGCAGTACTGCCTTCAGAGCTGGGCAGCTGGAGAGCAGCGGCTGCAGGCCGGGAGTCCAGCTCTGAATGCAGAGCTGCCACCAGCAGCAGCGCAGAAGTAAGGATGGCATGGTATGATATCGTCACCCTTACTTCTGCTTTGCTGCCTGCAGAGCTGGACTCTCAGTCAGCAGCCGCCATTGTCCGGCTGCCCAGCTCTGAAAGCAGCAGCACAGAAGTAAGGATGGCAATACCATACTATGCCATTCTTACTTTTGCTGGCAGTGGCTCTGCCTTCAAAGCTGGACTCCCAGCCTGCAGCCGCCACTCTCCAGCTGCCCAGCTCTGACGGCAGCAGCACAGAAGTAAGGGTGGCAATACCGCAACCCCCCAAAAATAACCTTGTGACCCCCCCTGCAACTACTTTTTGGGTCAGGACCCCCAACTTGAAAAACACTGGTCTCCCCTATGAAATCGGTAAAGTATAGGGTAAAAGCACACAAAAGACCAGATTTCATGGGGGAGACCAGATTTTATGGTCTGTGATGCGTTTTTCGTGGCCATGAATTTGGTAGGGCCAAATTTGGTAACCATGGTTGAGAAAGGAAGACGGCTTGGCAAATATGAATCTAAGCCTTTGAAAATGGTTCTTCCAAATCTTAATGTCACAAAAAATTACCATGAAAAGTGAGTGTTTATTACAAAGATTGGCCTTTTTATTTTTAATGCTTTTCCAGATCTAGTCAACTGGCTAAAGCTTTCAAATCAGCAATAATTAGTTTAACAAAACTCAGCAATGCTGGCTGAGGTCCAGATCCTACAAACACTTTAGCACATGCTTAATTTAAGAATTTGAGTAATCCCATTAATTTCAGTAAGACTACTTGCGTCCATAGAGTTAAGCACTGTATAAGTGCTTGCAGGATCAAAATACTAATACTGGAATTACTTTGATATGTATATTTTAAACTGAAGAAAGTATAAAGTATTCACCCATGAAAGCTTATGCTCCAATACATCTGTTAGTCTTAAAGGTGCCACAGGACTCTCTGTTGCTTTTTATAAGAATTTAATTATATTTTCTACTAATTTACAAATACAGACCAAATAAACAGTTACATTTTTACTTAATTTACATTTTTAAAAGCTTGCAAAAAATGACACACACACACAACTTATCTTTGGATTTTATGGGTGTATTTCCTGTACACACCAAAAAAATGTAATCTTTGATATATTCCTGCTGTGCTAAAACCACATCCAAATAGTTAACATTTGTCCCCTCACATTCCTTTATCAGCTCTCAAACTACGACCTATCAACACATTTTAAAGCAGAAATTTTTCCACTCTTCATTCCTGTTAGTCAAGGTCATAAACTGGTGCAGGGGGAATAACTTCAATTTCACTTACAGGATGGGGATTTTATAGTAGATGTGAATTATGAAGGCAAAAGTCAAGAGACGATTGGGAGGGCAATTAGAAAGTGTTTTAAAAGAAAAACAGCTCACCTTTCCGATTAGGAACAGTGTGCCAAATTCATTCCTGGTGTAAATCCAGAAAATTTGATCCCATAGGCTGTATTTGCAGATAATGATTCAGTAATTCCTATGCCAAAGTTTATATCAAACATGAGCTCTTTTTCCTCTCTTCCCCACCCCCCATGTAACCGACTCACAATACTCATAAGTTATAGTTTGCTCTGGAAATTATTATACTAATCGACTACAGACATTAAGACAGACCTGTCCCTGGTGGAACTTCTCTGAAGTGTATTGGGTTATGCCAGGGATGAATTTGGATCATTATGCCTATAATGGAATAAACCTAGAAAAGAAGGAAGAAGATGGATTGTGTGAGTAAAGATTTAGCTTGCTTGCAACTTTATTTTATGTGAGCACAAGCACTTGACAAGAAAAACTGAATATGATTTTGATTGAGCTTTATTGTTTGGATGAAAATAGCTGCTTCCATTGTTGTAGCTTTATCATGGCATGGCAGTACTTCTTGAGAATGTTATGTTTCTTTTTAGTCAGCGCACTGCAACTTTTATTTTGCTTTTTTATGATCAAATCTCATGGACCCGGCCATTAAACAAGCATACTTGTATCACACCAGACCGCCTTCTGTGCTTGCTGCATGTGTCATCCTAGGAATGGGAACAGAATGCTCTGCCTGGACACAGACCTGCACATATTTAATAGTTTAGCTAGTTTCACGTGTATTGTGAAGTTATGTAGCAGTTTGTGATATAGACTGTTTACTACGAGAGAAGTACACCTCTTGATGAAGGGGGAGAGGGGAACAGGTGATGTCGCCTTCCATGCCTTGTATGCTGGGGAATTGACCTATGTGCTAGCATCATTAAGCTAGTACAGAGGGAAAAACAGGGATTAGATCCATGCTTACACAGATCAAGTGGCTAGGAAAAAAAAAGGCAGCATGATGGAACAGCAACTATGTTCCTATAGGCTGGAATAGCAGCTGCAACCTATTAGTGGCAGGTTGGGAAGTAGATTCTATCCCTGCAGTTTCCACTTAGCTCCCTGCACAAAGTCTCTTTACTCAAGTTATTGAGTGGGAAGGGGTGAATTTCACCACATGCACAAAACGGACTATTAACATGCCCTGGGAGTTTTTGACCAGACTTCTCTCTTAAGCTTATTGAGCCATCCAGTATCTTGTCCTTCTGCACATCACTGGCACCAATTCTGACATATGGTAACAACAGTAGATTTCCACTGTAACCCACTCCTCTCCAGCATACAGTACAAACCAGAATGCCAAGTGCCCAGCTGCATCTCCGTAGAATTTTGAAGTAATGTAAATGTTGCCTGGATATTACCTCTTGGATGACAGCATAGCTCTGATCTTCTAATCTGCTAGCATGGATGGAGTACCGCTGAATAATAGCGGATCACATTTTAGGATCCGAACTTTTATCTGTCTTTTGGATCATTGATAAATGAGACCTTGAGTCTTTTAACACTGTAACTGTTTTCAAGGTATTCAGAATTTCATTTTGAATGATAATTTTATCATTTTATGTCTTAATCTTGGAATAATTTCATATTCACTTGCAATAACAAGGTCTGAACTGGGAGTCAGGAGACCTGGGTTCTTTTTCTGGCTCTGCCACTTACCTGTGGGTGACCTTGGGCAAGTTACTTCTCCAGCTGTGCCTCAATTTCCCAATCCATAAAATGGAGATAATATACTCCTTTGTATAGTGCTTTAAGATCTATTGATGAACAGTGCTATATAAGAGTTAGGTGGTGTTGTAATAAAAATTAAATGCACAATTAAACCAACAAACCTCACCACATTACATGAATCAAGAATAAGATTGTATTTGGGCATAATTCTTTGCCCATTGAAGTCAATAGGATTTTTGGCATTGACTTCAGTGGGTAAAGGATTGGCCTTTGGTATTTGTATCCCCGTCTCATGTAGGCTCCTTTGGAAATCTCAGATTTAATTGTTAGCCCTGTTCCCATGATTTTTAAAATGTTGGGAGGACAGTTCAGGTCACTGTCTCTGGCAGTGGACAAGCTTCATAATCTGTTCCCAGAGGTTTCAAGAACAGCTTCTTATCTGTTTTCCATTTTCTTCCACCAGTTGTAATAATGTGTGCCAGCGGTGACACAATAAGGAACATCATGCTAGCTGCTCATCGACAAGGAATGACCAATGGGGACTACGCTTTCTTCAATATTGAACTCTTCAACAGCTCGTCATATGGTAATGTTATTCCCCACCCCTGCAGTATGTTGCAAAACTTTCTGTAAACATGATAACATTTTTAGATTTGTTAGTCTTAAAATATACCACTATTAGTCTTAAAATACACCACTATCTCTCCCTGGCCCTGAGGTTACCCGCCACTTGAATTATGATATTAGCAAGAAGGAAACCAGAAATTCTGGATTTAACTACTTCTGGACTGATCTGTGTGAAGAAGCTGTGTGACTAAATGAGAGTTCTAATACAGAAATTCCCTTACATTGTGGGAAAACTGCTTCCAACAAAGACCTTTGTTATACCAGCCAGTTCTCACTACCTTCTATTCTATTGTGTGTGTTCTAATTCACAGTAGGTTGCTCCAAATCCCAGTCTTGTGATTGCAAGTCTTGGGCCTGGAATAGCCCAACCCCTGTTGTGGGCTAGACTGCCCATGACTGACTGGGAGGTAGGCAGCAGTGACACAGTGAATCCCAGCACAGAGAGTCATTGTTAAGGTAGTGAGGGGTTGCCTAGATCACCAGCCAGAAAATCTTGACGCCCTGGGGTGAAATCCTAGTCCCACGGAAGTCAGTGGGAGTTTTTGCAGATTTGTACACCTACCAGTGGCTAGAAACCCTTGATCTAATATGTGCTCCAGTTTTTGATGGCACATAATTCCTGCAGAGACACGCTGCTATATTTAGCCTTGTAGTATCACCTGGTGCACAGAAGCACAGTCATGTTCACCCCAGTATAATATAGTCACATACATGTGATGTGCTTATATTTTTTAATTGGTTCAGATTTCTGTGCCCCACACATCCATATACTAAAAGGTATCCTTGGGAGTTAAGGTAAATATTTCACAAAGGACTCAGCACCACAACCCCAGAGTTAAGGGAGCACTGTCTATCTGACTTCTTGGCAACTGACCAGTTTAAATAGCATTTCCTGAATATTTTTTGTAAATAATTCCTAGGGGAAAAAACATTAGAAGGATCTTCTGCTCTTCTTTTTTAAGAAGAGGCAAACTAACTCTGAAGAGAAATCTACGAAACTGACAAATTGTTGTCCAATGCATAAGGTAAACAAACTGAACACAGAATGTCCATATCTCCTCTTACAGTTCTAATAAACTTTGTGTTATTGGAAGTCTAAAAAGGTACAGAACCATTAGACAGAAATATGATTTACAAGTAGCTATTGTTCCTATAAGATCACACAATCACACTTCTTTTTTGTTGTCCTTAAAGTTTTTTTTATTTTAATTTGTAAAAAGGCACATTAATTGTTGAGGCTGCAACAGTTGCGCTGCTTCATCAGAGTCATTTTAAGTGCTGCTCCCAGACTCCATGCCCAAAGCAATCTTTGAAAGAATTTGAAAGCGTGTACAATTACTTTAGCAGCTCTATTACGTAAAGGTAGCTTCTCTGTTTCCATTTACAACAGCTTTTCAAGTGAACATGTTTAGGTCAGACTGAGGTACAGAAGCTTGTTCACATTTAGGCCCAATATTACCTGAAACCCAGCTGTCTCTGGGAAAGCCAAGATCCCCAATCCCACATATATGCCACATTTTGGAACTATGCTGCTTAGAGCATGGCTTAATAATGTTTTGTGGCTGTCAGCTGTTGTCATGCACTTTTCAGAGATCTTCTGTGTGGACCTCATGGTAGAACAAAGCTTTTGTGCTTGATTAGGTTACAATCTAGAATTGTGATAGCAGGCTGTAACAGTAGCTGAGAACCTCATGAGGAGATGAGACAAAATTGATTGAAAAAGAGAAGATAGATGGTCAATAAAAATTAAAGAATTAAAAAAGGGTCATTTATGAATTTTGCTAAGATCATAATCCACAAGGGCTATAGAGATGCAGCACCTTCACAGCTTTGGTAAACAGAGTCCCAAGCACAGAGGCCTTTCTCTGGGAAAGGAGAGAGAATGGAAGGGAGCTACCATTTGACATGGATCTCACTGAGGGCTAGACTGTGGCTTTGCCACAGGTCCTGTGTATGGAGTGGGCAAGCAGCTACAGTATCCCGGGAGCAGCACACTGAAAGAAATGTGCTTCTCACAGGCCCTGTTCCTTCATTGGTTCCCTCATGCTCGGTCAGGAGGAGGTGAGTAACTTGCAATTGGCCTGTACTTCCAGCAAATTATGACATCTCCCCAGAAGCTCGGCTGCCATCTCAACACACTGGGGAACAGAGGAGGTGAAACGCAGGCTTCTCCCACTTTTCACCCACCTGCATGCCTGGATCCAGGGTCCGTGTAACCCACTCATGGCCATAAGATCTTTATCCCTCATCCATCCCTGTGCAAGCACATAGTCCCAAGTCAAGGCGGATAGAATGTTTGATACCTGGCTGCTGCCATCTCCGGCATTCACTCTATCTCATCCATCTCCATTCCCTTCCTTTGGTCTCAGCTGACCTGCTTTCTGCCTGTCTATAAATCAACAAATTCCTTTAACCAGGCTGAATGACCACATCCTCCCTCATCTCAAGGTCCTGCGTGTCTCCGGATTCCAAACCTCAACAGCTACTTGTGTTCTGCAGTTTTAGTCTTTGTACTTTTAGCCACAACTGGTTTTTAGTTCCAAAAATAAAAATGACTGTCTGGTTTTTTAATTATTTTTAAGCATTTAAAAGCAAGTTGTTTAAGGACATTGTTATTCCCCCGAGGCCTCATTATTGATCAGTTCCATAGAACAGCCTTAGCACCTGATTCAAGGCAATAGGAGTCTTTCCACTGACCTAGTGGGCTTTGAATCAGGTCCTTTGGCCTCAGCCAACGCACAGGAAGTACTCAGGACATGACAGGATCAGGGCCAGGAAGGCAAAGGCATTTAAACAAATAGGCTGCAATTGAATTTAAAAATCTCTGATTACTGTATTAGTTTCCCGAGTCCAGTCTCCCACCTGCTGTGTCATTGGGCAAATGCAAGTACAGTGTGTGCAATGGCACATTTGTAGTTGGGTGTTTTTTCTGCTAAGAGAAACTGGGCCTATCGTGCAGCTAGTGTGCACATAGCATTCCCATTGATTTCAGTGGGAGAGCTGGGTGACAAGTGGCTACAAGATCAGGCCCTGTGTGATATCATTCCAGGTAATTACTTTACTCTTCTTACTCTACTTAGACTTGACTTTGCTCGAAGTTTAAAAGGGAGTCAGTGGCACATTGACTGGGAACTGAATCCAGTTTTGTCTCCCTCTCACCTGTTCTAGCCCCTAGACAGCCTGCTTCTCTGTATTGGAGGATGTTATTTGCTCATATCTAGACTTGACTTCAGATGTTAAAAATAATCAAGCAAATATGGGAAGAAAACCTTATTGCTGACCATTCTGCTAGGCTGGGCTTCTGACTAAGGATCATAATCTGTATAATTATTTCAAGGGCATTACGCCAGTCCCCCTTGCTCTCTTGTTCCCCTAGTTTCAAGAGGCATGTTGAATTCTCTTACATTAGCCTCACAGCACGTATTGCGCAAACGTGACAATATCTTGTACATTGCTGTCTACCCCAAGCAACGTATAGGGGATATTTAAGCAGAAAGGGAGAGCGAGCCCTTTATGCAAACTAGCCTGGAATTGTAAACATTTTTATTTCTCCCTTAGGAAATGGCTCGTGGAAGAGAGGAGACAAACACGACCTTGAAGCAAAGCAAGCCTACTCATCCCTCCAAACAGTCACTCTACTGAGGACAGTGAAACCTGAGTTTGAGAGGTTTTCCATGGAAGTGAAAAGTTCTGTTCAGAAACAAGGTCTGAATGAGGATGATTACGTAAGTACTTGATTATGAGCCTAGAGCTTTTAGCATCCTCAAAAACAGGCTCCTGATTAAATCAAAGGTGACAGTGTCCTATTCTGAATCCGTCAATAACACCTGGGTTCAGTTGTGAAACTCACTGTTACTTTGTGAACTCTCTCTGGTAAGATGTTTTTCTCCCTGGCTAAAGGAAATTGCTCTTTATGTTTGTCCACAGTCATCAGGGAGTACACAGTGGGAGTGGCAGGAGAAACAAGGGCTCCACACCTCTCTAGCACTTCCATTGTTCATCACACTCCTTTTACTGGTAAAATATTTTTTTTTGTTCTTGATTTCTGTATTCTGTCTCACTCCAGCTCTCCCTCGTGCTTTTTCATTCTAGGGAAATGGGGTCTCAGCAGGTTGTGCGCTCCTGTTGTATCTGGTAAATTGAACTTTTCTTATCCTTAAGGGGAGTTGCGCCCTACTTCCCAGCTTACCATGCTAAAATTGTCTGTGTGGTTTTAACCATCCAAATACCCACTGGAGGTATTCCACAAATCCTGTCAAGTATTTTAAACCTGGAAGTACCACAGTGCTCCAAAGAGGGAAGTAAAATACTATATTTCTTGTTACCATTCATCTCTAGAGGAAGATGCTTCTGGGAATAAGTATAGCGTATCAGAAACACTGAAAGGATAGTGCTCTAAGATCATTCCTAGATGTCTTCTTTGAGATGAAGATAGGAGGAGCGCGCACACACACACTCTCACTCTCACTCGCCTGCATGCTGGTGCAGGTACTTCGCTCCCTGTGAAGGGGGAACTTTCCATGGCCACTAAAAAAACCCTGATGTGGCTAGAAGAGAATGTGACCACATGAGAGCTGAAGCTCATACGGCTCCAGGGGAACATGGTGAGGATGTCAATCCATTGCAGCGACAGTGCCGTGCACGAACTTTCCCACCATTGCTACTACTGGAACTAAAATTACCACATTTACACAGGAGACCAGTGAAATTGGTAAAGTCAGGAAAAGCTACTTGTTTGATACATTCATACACTATTTTGTTTTTATATTGTTTAAAGGATTGGCATTAATTGACTTCTATAAAGGAAAGCAGAAACCATAAATATATATTGCTTGAAACTGAGATTATGAGCAGAAACATAAGGTCTAAAACAAAAGCTATGCTACTGTGCATGCTGAGTTAACAAACAGGAGGTCTTTCCTGCAAGGTATTGTACAATATCAGTTGTTTTCAGAAAATCTGCACTCAACCAACCATCAAATAGCTCTCTTTGAAAATCTATCACCTATTTGTGGTTTTAGGTACTGGGGAGGGTTATTTGGAATGAAAAGCCTTTTTGATATAGTTACCCAGGAGCGTTTACAGTCACAGTTTGGGTCATAATTCCAGTCACCGGAAAGCATGCAAATCCAGATTGAATCCTGGAAAGCCTGGTTCACACCTTACTGCTACAGTGAAACAGAAAGCATGACTGAGTTCAAATAGTGCTCCAACGAAGGACACAGGAGGCCCATTCAGATTTGCACATCTTTTTGCAGATGAAGTTATAAGACAGCACAACTCCCATAGGACATGGGGATAATGATGCCTTCCAAGGAACTTAGAGATCTGTTAAGGAGAGCGACAAACCCTGATTCCTACCAACTGGAACTGAAGACTTGCCCTGGTAGCCCCACCAGTCAAGAGCAGCCAGGCTAATGTTCAGAAAGCAAGAGCAGCCAAATGGCTAGGAGAGCCACTGAAGCCAGGAGCACGAATGTTATCTATCCAGCTCACAGGCTGAGGTGGGTGAATTAGGGAGGACAGTTTGGAGTAAGAAGGAGAGGCACTCTGTGGTTCTGTAGGACATGGAGCCCGCTTCAAAGATATGTTTGGAGGGCCATGCATGTATCAATTCAGCGTTGTGTTAAACACCTGGCTAGAATTACACTGCCAACAAAATATGAGTCCCATTATAATGCGCAGAATTAGCACAATGCGGGTGAGAGATCAGCAAGCTCCCTCATGCTGGCAAACAGAAGTTTTTTGTTGGCTAATTTATTCTCCAAATAGGAGATTCCCTGCAAATACATCCATGTTGCCAACTGTTATTTGTTCACTTTTATCAGACCTTAGCTGCTTGAGCAGTCAGATCTCAGTGTTGATAACATTCAGTGGTTGCACCAGTACAGAGTCAGGTGACCCCAAAGCTCTCTTGTATTTTGCTCAGAGCAGGGGCTCAGAGCTACAGGGAAAAGGGGGTTGGCTTCAAACACATGTTCAATGTGTACCGAAATTGTACTATTACTTACCGTGCTATACAGATCTACTCAAAAACCTTCCCACATCAGTTTATCCTCATGATTTTTTTAAAGAATAAACAATTTTAAAGGGACGCTACCAGGTTAAATAGCATTGTGTCACTAATACCTGAGAGCATTCAAAAATGAACAGATTTTAGTAATCTAATTTACTACCATTTGTGATACCATTTATTTTTTACAGTCACTCAGCGTGGGCAATGAAAACAGACTAGTCAAGTTTCCCCTATCTGATTCTCATGCACCAGCACACTACAGCAATGACGGGGTTGCAGACACCGCAGTCAGACAGACACTGCAATCAGTTGCAGACACTGTTACAATCCAAACAATTTTTTTAAAATGTAAATTAAGAAAAGTAACATTTCGTAAAATTGTGAAAGAAGAAAAAGCAAAACAAAAACTAAGGACCTGACTAAGGGCCTCATCACCCAGCCCTCTTCCTACCTGCATGGAAGGGAAAGGGGATGCCAGCTTCACTGTATGCTGGCCCTTGCTACTCCAAGAGAGTTTCCCTCTGTGGAGGCTTCCCAGCATTCAGGCTCTGTGGACTTGGAGGAGGTGGGGATGTCTTCACTCTACTGGATTTTTCTACACATGAAACCTACTGGGGAAGGTGGGCATGTTACTGCAGGTGGAATATTGCCTACAGTAGATTACAGGGGTGATCAATGGGTGTTGAGTGCAATCCTCAGCTTCTTCTGCATGTGGCAAACCATGTGTCCCAGTGTAAATATCCAGGGAAACTCTGAATTGTAAAACAGAGTTTCCACTTCTCTGTGCTGGGTTTTCCAGCATATGGGAGAATGAAGCTCTAAATGGGTGGCTTAATTTATCTGACAGTGACTCTGACAAAAAAAGAGATTCGTTAATACAGCATCTTGTCCTGAACTCTTGCCATTGTAAACTCCAAGGGCATTATTACACTACACAGAAAGAGCATAATAAAAATGGAGAAAACATAACAGCCAATAGAAAGGATAGAAAAACGGGGCGGGGGGCAAAGCACGTAGCAGTTCTCAGATTGGTGGACATGTTTGTGGCCGGTCGAGAGCTAGCAGCTCACATGGCACTATCCCTCCTTGTTTCCAGCTGGTACATTGCACAGAAAGAAGCTAAAAATACACAAAACCTTCCTGATGTTGCTTTTCCATGTAAGTAGTTGCTGTCATTGCTAAGTAGCATCCCTATAATCAAGAATGGTCCGTGCCAACCTTACTGTGCGGAGGTGTCCAGGAGACAATCTCGCTGTTAGGATGAAGTCCAAAAGGTTTGGGAATCTTTGTCCTTGATGAATTTCTTTAAGCAGTCTTTAACTGATCACTGGTGACAGTCAGAAAAGCAAGTGGTAGAGAGAGTTTTTAGGAAGGCACTAGACAATTAGTTCCCAAACTTTTTAATAAAGCAACCCGCCAGCTGCATTGTGTCTTTTATTTTTTTTTTGACCAAAACCCCAGCAATACCATCCTAATTCCAGCCTGGCGCCGAGAGGAGGCTGTTGGAGAGTGAGCCCACCCTGCACTCACCCTCCAGCAAAGGCTCCTGTCCCATGGGGCGGGGCCTCGCTCCCCATTCCGGTGTTGGGACCTGGTGCCTAGCTTCTATTTATCTACCTAAATAACAGAGATTCTTCCCCAAAAGCCCAGCACCCAACATGCTGCTTTTAGAAAATATGGCCACTTATTTTGGTGTCTAAATGGGAGCTGAGCTCTTCTGATAATCTGGTCTCCAACCTCAATCCTGCTACCCATTGCCAAACTCCAGTTGACTTTAGTAGGTGTAGGATTAGCCCCTAGCGCAGGCTTAGCTCCTGTAGAAGTTTATCTGGACTTGCTTGGATATGGGCTATGGAATCAGGCCGTTAGTAGTTGAAACTTCTCAATGATCCATCTGGAATGGATAGTCAGAATTAGGGACAGTAAAGCAGCCTAACATTACTAGCTAAGATATTGCCGCTGTCATCCTCTGGGAGCTAAACAAGGTATCAGTCAGCTACTCACAACATGCTCTGAACACTTGTAGAGTGATTTGAGACGCTTGGATTAAAGGCATAACATAAGAGCTCTAAGATAAAGGTGCCAGAGACAGCAATGGGAGTGGTTTATCTGATATAAGCATTTGCAACTGTCTCTGTATTGGGGTGAGAATAATTCCAGACAGACATGTTGGTTAAAAAAATGTTTAGCAAGAAACAGTGTTTCAGTTAAAGTATATGCACAGTCCATTTTTATTAAATAACACTAAGCACTTAATGCACTGGCTTAAGGCTTCAGTTTGAAACTTCTTAATACTACCTCTGTTCCTGACTTGGGGGCAGAATTCAGTAAATGCTGTTTTTATATCTAACCCAGTATTCTGAGCTGGGATGATTTTATAACTTTGGATATTTGCTCTTTTGAGGTTAGCAGGCCACCCATGGCTTGTTTTTTCTTCTTATTTAAAAGCTGAAAATTTAACTAATTAAATAAACATTCCAACTGTATTAACAGCACAGCAGCATTGTTTGTTGGGAAAGATGTGTGGAGTTTTTTCTTATCCACTGTCCTCTTCCCAACACTCACAATGAGCACCAGGAAAAGGAAATTGAAGTTCAATTTGCCTGCAAAGCTATCTCACCCAAAGAATGTGAACAAAGTCAAAGCTAAATACGTTATTTAGATCAGCTAGACACTACCTTTTAAAAAGCGACAATCTGTTATTTTTAAGGGTTTAAGTCTTCTAAATGAGAAATGGCCCAGAAGGGAAGCCTCTAAAGCAACTTTTAGGGCTTCACCAATTATCTACAAAAGCTATGTGGGAGGTAGCAGTAGTCATAAAGTTTATCACTTCATCCATAACATCCATGCCAGACTCTTCCCCCATGTGTATTGCCTTACATCATCCTTTAATTGGGATTGTACACGCACAAAGATTAGGGAGGGGGGAAGTAAGCAATTCAGTAAAATCACTGAGAGAGACAGGAAAAATATAACATATTCAATGGTGTATGTCCCATTTGTCTTTCTCAGACCCAGCCAGGCAGGATAAATGCACAGGCAGGCTTTTGTGTCTCTTTTGACTGCATCAGAATAGGAAAGGGTTTGGAGGAAGGGGGGTTATGCCTCTGCCAGGGAATAATTTGTTCAAATGAATAGGTTTATTCAGCGCCTAGAGTGCTTTGCTAATTGTGTTTGAAAGAATAAAAGCAAATCTCATGTTGCTTTTAGCAGCAAGAAAAAAAATGAGTTCACATGCCATCTTTTTAATAAGAAGATTAATTCTGTCAACGAAACATAATAAGGAATTTGGAGCCCAATTCTATGTCAATTGAAGTCAATGGGAGTTTTCCAACTGATTTTAATAGGAGCAAAGTTGAACTCGTGATTGCTAAGTTTTCTGGGTTTAGTAGCCACTCCAGTTTTTTTAATTAAAGATATTGCCTTTACTGCTTCCCTAATGATGGGAAGGACTAATCTCTTGAGTATATTTGGTTCTTAAACAAAAAATACTGAATATTAGTAAGTTGACGAGTGCCAAAAAAGATAAGAAAAGAAATGAATTAGTTTTCCCTCTTACTGTTGATGTCTGTTTAGTTTTTCTGCGGGAGTGGGGAGAGCAGAGAGTGTCTCAGGATATTTTTGAAGTTGTTCAGCTGAACCAGTTAGTACAAAATTTTAGTTATGACTTATAATAAGAACATTGGACTCACTGGAATGTACATGTTTAGCATTGCTAGTCTTATATACTTGCATATTTCCCATAGGTCTCCAGTCTTTTTACTTTGGTTTCACAGATAGTCACATTTCATTTTAGTAAACAGACATATGCATTTGCCTCTATGAAATATTAGAATGCAGGCAGGATAGTCTTTCTTTAAAATACTCGCCAGATATATATATTATATTCCACTAACAAGAAGTTAAGATGTTGAAACTTGCAGGACCTTTTAAAGGTCTTTGTGCATTATGCTTATTGCATTACCGAAAGCTAATATTGGGCCATATCCTGCTCCGATTTAAATTCACAGGAATATTGCCATTGATTTCAAAGGAGCGCAGGATTGGGCCTGTTCTCTTTGAACTAGAGCAGATCGAGCATGTATAGCTCATTTTGCACAAACTGACATTTAAAAAACCCCAGAGCATTCACTAACTGACTTTTCTAGAAGCCAGTAAGTACATCCACTACATTTCATAGTCCCAAAGTAACGTACGAAAAATAACATTCAACTGGAAGTTCCTTATTTAATGGCACAAAAATCTAAGCCCAGCAAAAATGAGGTCATTTGAACAAAAAGTCTTCGGGGATTTAGGTGATAAAGACCTCAGCAGCAGGAAATATGGTAGCAAATAGCAATCCAGTGCCAAAAAAAGAAGCACAAGGTGGCCGTTTGATCCCTTTTTTCCCCAGGATAGAAGTGCTTGTCTCAATGGGTATTCAGAGATGTTGCAGCCCTGGGGGCTCACATTCCAGCTACTGGAGAGGATTGCTTTTATGAGCAGAGCTGCAGTCAGCTATGTTGGACTAAGATTTCAGCATGAGAGAATTTACTGGAGTCAAATAGTTTGAGGTTGTTTTTTGTTTGTTTGTTTTTTTTGAGATGCAACAGAACATGTTCAGTTGCAAATTATGGCCTTGACCTTCAAATCTGCCCATGTGGGCAGACCTGAACACCCATGATGAGGCCCAAATAGAGACAAGAGGCTACCTGTGCTGAGCCTTTAGGCACGCTGGGCTAGATCCTCAGCTAGTAAAAAACCAGTGTCCACTGATTTCAGTGAAGCTAGACTAAATTACACCAGTTGAGGATCTGACTACCTGACAGAAAGGGGAGGGGAGGCTGCAGTGGGGTCAGCCACCTCCCATGCACCCCCTCCTGACATTGGGTCATATTGCAGGCAACCTACCTCAGTTTCCCCCTCAAGGGGCTTCTTAAACTCCACACTGGCTTTTCTCACCTATTCACCACCCTTTCTTGGGGGTCTGAGTTTAGTCACATAAATAAAGTTTTAAAATAAAACTCAAAGTTCCAAAACACAGCCCGTCAGTTTTACCCTCTGGTCAGGTCACTCCCAGGCTTTTCCTGCCCATAATCTCAGCAGGGAAACTCCACGCCACTGGTCTTTCTGCTAGAGCCTGCTCACTCCCAGCAGTCTCCAACCCACTCGACTCCCCAGGCCTTCATGCCTGGGAGCGTTTCCGGCTTGGACAGGCCGCTCCCAGACCCTGTCTGGTTGGAGCCTCAGGTTTCTGGCTTTGACTTCCCACTCCAAGCCCCTTGGTATCAATAGGGTAGTCATATTTCATGTTCCCAAAAAGAGGACACTGCTGGAGGGGGAGAAGGAGATAGAGGGGCGGGTACAGTTGGGAGGTACCTGCAGCAGAGGCACTGGAGTTCGGGGGCAGTGTCGCTCCCTGTCACTGCAGCTGGCACAAGCCCAGGATGCAGCGACAGCCATCAGTCAGCGATTCCGTGGGAACTTTTCCCAGGGAGGGGCCTGGGCAGGCAGGATCCCGCAGTTGTGGCTTGCAGGGGAGGGACCGAGAAGGGGACCAATCGGGGCTCTTTTTGAGCTGCCGCTTATCTGCTCTGCAAAAACCTGGGACATTTCCTGTTATTTGAAAAATCCCCCCAGACAGAGAAAGGAACTCAAAAAAGAGGCCAATGTCTGGGAAAACCCAGACATATAGTAACCCTATTCAGGGTCTTTCCTGCTGAAGCCTTTCTCACTTCCTACAATGTCCTGAACTTCCACCTTCACTGTAGCAACCTGCTATCCTTTGTAGGGAATTACCTGATCCAATCCAGGGGTGCCTCTTCAGTAGTCCAGGTTGGCTATCCCTAAGCTCTGCAGCATTTAGAGGGCAAGCCATCTGTTACAGGGGCGTTCTAAGAATAAATAGATATTATTGGTCCTATGCTGTGTTTGTGATGTTATGCCACATGAACATTTTTATTTACCAAGCGCTGACTGGGTGCTCAGTGCAGTTGTACAAATCACAGAGAGAGATCCAGTCCCTGTCTCAGAGTTTATAATGTAAGTCCTTGATTCTTCTAACACTTACATAAATAGTCCCGTTTAATTCAACAGAACTATTCACAGGTGTAAAGTTACTGACATGCAGGATTGGGACCTAAGTGAGCAGGTGGAACAATATAAACATAGCCAGCCCTGGGTGAAGAAGATTAACATAGAAGGATGCAGGCTTTGTTGTTGTTTTTTTAATAGCTAGGTAACAAGCCTACCGACTTAGGTGGGTTATCATGGTTAGCTTGGTAGAAACAATATATTTTTAGGATGGATTGTGTGAATAAAGAGGATGAGAGTTCTTATGCATATGAGGAATGGAGGGAAGTCTAGGAATCCCAGTAGATCTCCCCCCTTGAACAGAATTAGAGTACTAATAACCTTGGAGGAGGAGTCCAAAAGTGAAACAAAAGGCTTAGTTCATTCCAAGAGGAAAACCTAACATATGAAGAGAGATTGATTGAAAAGACTGGGATTGTTTGCCTCAGAGAAGAGATGAATAAGACGGGGCATGAGAAGGACGTCCAAAACTATGAGATGGCTCAGACATTTCTATTCAGCCTTCCTCACAATACCAGAGCAAGGGGACAGTCAATGGAAGTAATAGGCAGAACATTCAAAACTGATAAAAGGAATTATTTCTTTCACCAAACTTTCAATTATCCAATTAGCCCATGGTGCTCATTGCCACAAGATACCATTGAGGCAAGAATTTAGCAGAATTCCAGAGAGGACTGGATAAATAAAACATATTGACTGGTATCCAGGAATTTAAAAAATAATTTTAAAGTATTTGAAAATGGAGACATAAATAACAGCAGCCTGAGGGTTTGCATTAGCTACCTGCCATCAGGTTTTGCAAGTAAGTATGCACATTTACTCTGGTATTTAATAAAAATTATTCACCATGGCAACGCCTGCATTAGGTGAGCTCTTCAGATGCAGAGAACATTCTTAAAGCAACACACATACCTATATATCTAGAAAGTCTTAGAATAGCAGTGAGACTTGAACACATGCTGTAGTATTTTAAATAATCAAACCCAAGGCTTGTTAGGTTTTCCCCCCCTCTTCTGAAATGGTGAGAGTGGCCATACCCAGGACAAACCTCAGTACAATGAAATCTTCCAAATGACTAAATTTGCAGAGCATAATATGAAGCTAACTTTATTTTTTCATTATCATCATAGAGAATGGTACCCTCTCTATAGAATATTTTAAACAACCTATAGAAATCAATAGCAGGAAGTCTTAGACTGCACTGAAAACAAATTCTCTTCTGGGTAGCCTTTCTTAAGCTATGGTCTTTACACATGGCTGTAAATTGGCTCTTGTCTTACCTTTTTGTGTCAGGTTTTGCCTAGCCACTTTCAGATGTCATCAGCCTGTACGGAACAAATGTCCTGTATTTATTTAAAGGCTTATCTTAGTAGAGTTGACTTCAGTATGAACATTCCTACGGCTCCCCAATAGTGATCTTTCTCCAAATTTTGAGGTTTTACTCATTCTGGCATGAGAAGTACTTAGAAACAACCCAAAAGCTATGTAAAAATCAAGTATTTCAAATGAGGTGGAGTGGTTTTGTGATAAAATCAGCAGTCCAGGACCCCAACATATGTTACATGTTGTGTACAAGGTTCGAATGGCAAACATTTAACAAAAAGTGCCCTCCCTATTTGTCCTATCCTGCGTTGATTTGAACCAGTTAACATATCTAAACAATTGGAACTGAGTCTTTTAGATTTTCAGATTAATTATTATTCTAAAAAACTGGCCTGCTCCTGCAATTTTGAATTTTTACTTAGGATCTAATAAAAGCACTATTCTTTGGGTTACTAGATTATCTTACTTTTCATCTGTAGCCAAAATGCACTAATGGTCACATTATAAGCCATTCAAACCTCTTACCATTAAAATGTAGGCATTCACAAAGCCAGTGTTTTATGCTGCCTTCATAGACTGTCAATAAGGTGACTAGACTAATGTGTTTGAAACAAAAGAATTTCTTCAGCTGGATTGGCATTCCTCTTAATCTTTTCCCTTAGGACTTTGCCCATGTGGGTAGAAATATAACATCTAAATATAGTCTTGTGCTCAGTGTCTTCATTACAAGAGTCAGTAAAGATTTTGTTAAAAGAAGAGCTGAACTTTTGAAGATATGAAAAATGCTTCATGCTTTAAGTCACAAACACACTTTTTCTAGTTATGAATCCTTTCAATAGTCATTTGACAGTAATGTTACACTTTGCACCTCGGATCTAAAAAACTGTTTTATAGATACTAATTTATAGAGTTGGTCAAATATTATTGACTGAATACATTGTTGAGTGAATTTCACCATATTTACAGGAAAACATTATTTGACCTATAATATTTTCAAGTATTTGGCAAGCTCTATATCTAGTTTGATTATATTAATGAATACTTTGATGAATAAAGGCAAAATTAATCTAATAATTTATTCAATTAATAATTTATTTCCAGTGTCAAACAGTGCTACTGATTAGTTAAGCCTGACAACACCTCTGAGGTAAGTAAACACTATACTATAATATTACAATAACTAAGCCACAGAAAGATAAAGTAACCTGCACATGATTACATCACGTTAGTAAGAGAGCTAGAGAGAACTGGGAATAGAAAATCTAGGAATCCTGGGCGAAATCCTGGTCCCATGTAAGTTAATGGCAAAATTCCCACTGATTTCAGTGGAGCCAGGATTGCTCCCCTGATTCCCAGACCCCTGCTCTGACTGACATTCTTGACAGTTCTGGAGGATAATGAGACCTGTGATGTGCAGCAGGGGTTTTCAACCTTTTTCTTTCTGCGGCCCCCCTAACATGCTATAAAAACGCCATGGCCCACATGTGCCACATCAACTGTTATTCTGCATGTAAAATGCAGGCTGGCATTAAGGGGTAGCAATCAGGGCAACTGCTCAGGGACCTACGCCCCAGGGCCCCCATGAAGCTAAGCTGCTCAGGCTTCAGCTTGAGGCCCGGTTGGCAGGGATCAGGCCGGTGGGGCTTTGGCTTTCTTCCCTGAGCCCCAGTGAGTCTAATGCTGGCCCTGCTTGGCAGACCCCCTGAAACCTGCTCGTGGCCCCACAGGGCCCCTGGTTGAGAACTGCTCATGTGTAGCCAAGGGATTTACCTCCTTCCTTAAGGGCTCGGTCTGGAGCACACTGAAGTCAATGGTAAAGACTCCCATTGATTTCAGTAGGCTTGGGATCAGGCCCCAAATCTGCTGAAGCAGGGAGTCTTATTGCCCTTATGCATTTAGTAATCTTAACTCAAGGAATAGTTTTAGGTTATATTTTTGATGCCAGCTGTTTGGTATGTTGCCAGCAGGTAATTAGTGGAAATTTAAGACTATATTTTAGATAATGAGACCAAAGGAATGCCCTAGTAAAAGGTAGAGTAAGCAATAAATAAATAAAACAGTGGGGAACCATTATAATTATTTTGCTGGAGGGATTCTTCCCTGTACTTGTATGTCATTTTCCATTCTGTTATACTCTGTTCTGCATTTTACTGTGTTGCTATCCTGCAGCTTAGAACGGAAATGGGTTTATACTTTAATTCACAATTGTGACAAATGAGCAACTTGTGGCTGTGCCAGCTAAATGATGAGTAAATTAACAACTTAATGATTGCAAATGAAAAATGAGGAAGAAATAATCATAGAAATGTAGGGCTGGAAGGGAACCTCAAGAGGTCATCTGCCCCCAACACTGAGGCGGGACCAAGGAAATCTAAACAATCACCTGTCAGGGATTGATCTAACCTGTTCTTAAAAACTTCTCGTGATGGGGATTCACAACCTCCTTTGGAAGCTTATTCAAGTAGTTAACTATCCTTATAGTTTTAAAGTATTTCCTAATATCTAACCTAAATCTTCCTTGCTGAAGATAAAGTATATTACTTCTTGTCCTACCTTCAATGGGGCATGGAGAACAATTCAGAGCCCCCTTTATAATAGCCTTAACATACCTGAAGATTTATCAGGTCCCCTCTCAGTCTTCTTTTCTCAAGAGTAAACATGCCCATTTTTTTTAAACTTGTCCTAATAGCTCAGGTTTTCTAAGCCTTTTATCATTTTTGTAGTTCTCCTCTGGACTCTCTTCAGTTTGTCTTCATCTTTCTTAAAGTGTGGGGTCCAAAACAGGACACAGTACTCCAGCTGAGGCCTGACAAGTGCTGAGTAGACTAACTCTGCTGCAGGCCCTGACTCCTGACACTTTCATCTAGGCCGCATTTCCCTATTTTGCTTATGAGAATGTCATATGGGCCCATGTCAAAAGCCTTCCTAAAAATCAAGATATATCATGTCTACTGCTTCCATCCATCACCTAGGCAAGTAACCCTATCAAAAAAGAAAATTTAGGTTGTTTTGGCATGATTTGCTCTTGACAAATCCACATTGGGTTTTTCTTTATCACCTTCTTACCCTCTACTTAACTTACAAATTCATTGTTTAATAATTGTTCCAGTATCTTTCCATGTATCAAAGTTAGGCAGACTGGTCTATAATTCCCTGGGTCCCCTTTGTTCCCCTTTTCAAAAATAGGTACTGTGCTTGCCCTTCTCCAGTGGTCTGGGACCTCAGCTGTCAACTATGAGTTTTCAAGGATAATTGCTAAAGGTTCTGAGATTCTACTTCAGCAAATTCCTTAAGTACCCTAGGGTTAATTTCATCAGGCCCTGCCAACTTTAATGCATCTAACTTATCTAATTATTCTGTAATATGTTCTTTCCTTATTCTGTCTTGTGTTCCTCCTCCCTTGTTGTTAATATTAGTTGTGTGCAACATCTGGTCACAATTAACATTTTTAGTGAAGACTGAAGCAAAATAGGCATTAAATACCTCAGCCTGCTTGGTGTCATCCATTATTAGCTCTCCTTCCTGCTGAGTAGTGGACCTATATTTTCCTTCTTTCCTCTTGCTCCTAATGTAGTTATAGAACCTCCTCTTATTGCTTTTTATGTCCCTTGCTAGTTCTAACTCATTTTTTTCCTTAGCCTTTCTGATTTTTACCCTGCATGCTTATGCTATTCTTTTCTACTCATCCTTAGCAATTTGTTTAATTTTCCGCTTTTGTAGGATTCCATTTTGATTTTCAGATCATTAAAGAACTCCTGATGGAGCCATATCTGCTTCTTACTACTCTGCCTGTCTTTTCTTCGTATAGGTATAGTTTGCTGTTGTATCTTTAGTATTGTGCTTTGAGAAACTGCCAGCTCTCCTGAACTCCTTTTTCCCTTAGATTTTCTTCCTATGCAACCCACCTACCATTTCTCTGAGTTTAATGAAGTCTGAATTATGAGGAAGAGATAAATGAAAAGGGATGTTGTGTTTATATTTTTTCTCTATTAAATGACAATAACCTACTCAGATAGAATCCCTAAATTCTCTGGAATTTGTGTAATTTTGTTATAGCTCACTACCAAGTGTTGTTTTTTAATGTTGCTTTACTATAATTTTTATTGAACAATTAGTCAGGTTCTGACCCAAGTGTGGTATTAAAACATATAAAGAGGTAGTTATAGTGGTTAAATACTGCCCTAAATCCTCATGCAGAACTCTCATTGATGCTGAGTTCCAGGTAGAACATGCCCCAGTATTTGTTGTAGATAATATGCTTGCTACTTGGTATTAATTATCCTTTTGTCTAGGAAGAACAGTAATAACAAATCACCAGGCTTACCTCAGCCCACTGGGGTAAATGGTAACCCGTGTCCCAGTGCCAGTGGACAGCTACATTAGTGGAGGGGATGGCAGGCAACATATGCATCATCTCCTCCCGGGGGAAGGAGGTGATTAGCCAAGGGGAGAGCATCTTAAAACTGTGTCCAAGTTATAGAGAAGCACTGTTAGTCGAGGCTAAATCAGCTCATCTCTTGGGCTTCCTGGCCAGCACTGCCAACTTTTGGGGGCTCCAGGCCCACCTCCCAAACAGCAGGGATTGCTAGAGCCTTGTGCCATTGCAACCCCCCACTACAGCTAACTTTTTGCAGCTGAGGTGCATCAGTGGAAGCCAGCAAATCCCAGGACTCAGTCATGCCTGGTTACATTTTCCTTTACATATGTATTGCTCTTATTGCAGGAAATGTAAATGTCATGGATTGCATTCCAGTCAGAATATTGACTATTAATCATATAGTGTGTTTGGAGTGCTATTCAGTACTGCTCAGCAATATATAG
Source organism: Terrapene triunguis (assembly GCF_002925995.2). NCBI lineage: Eukaryota > Metazoa > Chordata > Testudines > Emydidae > Terrapene > Terrapene triunguis. The sequence goes on along the minus strand of NW_020664420.1, from coordinate 16,644,427 downwards.
TGGAGCAGAAATCACTTTTGGTTACACTGGAGAAAATGTCTTGTTCCAACTGTGCCTGGAGAAGGTTGGGCATGTGATGTGCCCAGGAATGGAAATTGTGGGTAGCCTTCCCTTTCTGGGAGAGGTGCTTTTCGAAATTCCATTTATATAGAAAGATGTCCAAGGTGGAACTAGAAGCACTTCTCTATGATATTTGTACATCCCCCAATTAACGTAGTATTGGAGCACTTCACAATCTTTAATATACTTATTCTCACAGCACCCCTGTGAAGTAAGGACGTGCTCTTAGCCTCATTTTACAGATAGGAAACTGAGGCACAGAGCGACAGGAAGTCTGTAGCAGAGCAAATGATTGACCCTGGGCCTCCCAGACTAGTGGTGTAAACACTGGGCCATCCTTCCCTTCATTTGACTCCACCTCCTCCAGGAAGAAGGTATGAAAAGGCGAACACCAAAAGGCAGATTATTTTCTTTTCTGTTGTTGTGAGGGAGTCGCTGAATGGAGCAGACCTATGGTGAATATTGGAGTGGCACTAAGAGCAGGGATCTTGTTTTAAAACATCTCTGCCACAATGCCTAGGCAGCTGCTTTGCTGTGACCTCTGCTTACTACATTTTAGTTCTCACTGTTGCCATGAGCTCTCCCTTCTGGTTCTTGTATCCACCTTTTCTCTCTTGACTTAGATTGTAAACTTTTTGATCAGCTTTTCATTATGTATGTGAACAGTACCTTGCACAATGGTACCCTGATTCATCACTGGGGTTTCTAAGTGTTACTACAATACAAATAGTAGTAAAGGGAGGGAGAGAGAAGAGGCGATTTCCTTTCCTCCCCACCCCCATGGCCGAAAACAAGCCGTCCCTCTGAGGGTTAAAAGAATGCTGCACCTTAAGAGTTTGCTGTGTTAAAGATCTTGGCTTTGTTTCTCTGACAAGTCTGACAGGTTACACTAAATGTTTTAATCTACAGTATCCGCTTTAATTCTGGGGAGGAGTAAATCAAGCTACACACACAATATGGAATGCCTGTTATTAACATCCACAGATACAGCTTTGCTCGGTGTGAAATATAAAGTGGATGTTTCATCAATGATGAAAAACTTTAACTGTGCATGAACAGGCCCGCTGACCGGAGGGGTAAAAAGGGGGTAATTGCACAGGGGTCTGGGTGATTTAAAAGGGCCCGGGAGCCCTTTTAAATCGCCTGGGCAGGCCCGCAGGGCTCCTAGGCACATGCGGGGTGGTGACTGCTCCAGGCCCTGCGGGCAGGCATGATTGGCCAGCCCAGCGCTATCGGTGCCGGAAGTGACGGAGTCAGTCCCGGAAGTGACAGATTCATCACTTCCGCCCTGGGCCCCACATCCCCTGCTAGGGACGTCCCTGCGGCCCGGAATTGCTGTAGGTGGACCTGTGCATGAATGAATGTTTCTATAACACTGTACTATCTTTCACTGTTACATACAGCCCCTAAGGACCTCATCCTGCAAGCTTACTTAGGTGAGCAGCCCTAGTGACTTCAGTGGGTATAACTCACCTGAGTAAAGGTTGCAGGATGCAGCCCTCAGTCACTACATAACAAAACACCATAACATCTAGTGAGACTTGGAACGCTGTTTATCCTTTAGAAAGCCATTGCCTAGTTCTGATCTAGTGAACAAGTGAGTGCTTGGGCAGATGCCAATTTATTTCTGTATTTCATTCTTTCAACACACAGTGGGCTAAATGCTGCCCTTAGTTACATCCATGATAGCCTGCACTATGTTCTTTTTCAAACGTAAACTGAATATTAAGGAAATGGCCTTTTCTGCACTAGATATGTTTTTCTATTATTATTTTTTCCTCTTTCCCTTAGCAAGAGCTGCTTTTCTTCCTGTTTCTTTGAACCACTAAGCTCCAACTCCATTAGGGAAACAGTCTTGTTGCCTGAGAGAATGGGGTATATTTTCAGCATGTGTGGATTTAAACACACAACTCCCATTAACTGCTTTGAGGCTGTTCCTCTCATTCCAACTGCTGTGTTGCCCTCACGATCTTTCCAGTATCCCACTGAACGTGCAGTATCCCAGTGAACATGCAGGTTTAGGCAACTTGCCGTGTTCCTGCCAACTTAGACAGTACCAAGACACAAAATATTAGTGACAGCTTTATGGCTGAAGCCCAGTGCTTTTTTCTGAAAACACTTAATCTTTGAGGTGGCTTGAAATCCAGATCTGAAGCTGGAGCTCAGCTCTCTTTTAATGGACACTTCCCTGTTCCTCCTGTATACATGAATTGATTAGTGAGTTCATAGTCATAGTCTTTGCCCATACATTAGGCACTCAAGTTTGAAAATATTAGCCATTTCACATAGCTCGAGTGAGGCTGATGCTTAGACCCTTCTCCATCACTAAAATGCTCCATGGTTTTAATATATAATAGGGAGGCTCAGTATTCGGCAATTCTAAACACAAAACACGTTGCTATACATAGAGCAATCAGGATATGGAGAGTTATGGGTCCCCAGTAGCTGTAACTTGGCAGTCTTCCACATAAGTAACATTTTGTATTGCTCTACATGCTGTTAAGGTTAATGCCTTAGTATATATGTACAGTGTGGTCACACTATGGCTGTTTGGGGGATCCATAACTTTGAATTGCCTGACTTTTGAGTATGTAAAAATCACAACCATAGTGTAGCACTGATATAGTTTTTGCATTTAATTTCCTTGGAGGATTATTTTTTATAATGAAACATGACTACAAAGGGCAGAAAGATGGGGAATAGAGGGGAAAGATTGAAAAATGAAAGGAAGAATGTGCATTTATTTGACTATGACCTTTGGCTATGCAACTAGACCATAATTTGCACATTTTTGGATCTCACACATAGGGCGCACTGCACCCTACAATGGGTGTGTAATCTGAAGTTGGTGGTAAGAAGTCTGAGCAGGAAGGTTCTCCACCTCCCTTTATGACAGTCACCAAAGGGGCGCAACAAATCTGGCAGCCTTTTCTGCTGATCACTCATCCAAGCCACACATTGCAGAAAATAGTTTGCCCAACATTCTTCAATGCTTCTAACTTTTAAATCTTAGCTAGCAGAATTATTTATTACCTACAAGATTAGAGGATCTTATAAAAGCTTTTATCAAATTTGGGGCTCTTCCTTGAGTACAGTCTACTGCTGAACTGCACAATTAGTTACTACGGAGACCCAGATTTTGCCTTTAAGCATCCTACAAAGAACTCCTCATAAGTATAGTATCCCCCACTGGATACATTTCATTGAATGTCCATTTATTCCATCACTTTCTACCCCTTTCCACAGTGATGTATTTTCTTCTTACGGAGAGGGGAGGGTGTGTTATTTTTTGCTAGTGAATTTTGCTTTTACTATTGGATGGTCTAACATCTGAATAAACACAAGAAATTCACACATTGCTCTATAAAGTTCAATATCATTCTAAATGGCCATTTTTTATATACCAGTGACCAAGATTTTCAAAAGAGATTAGTGATTTTAGAGTGCCTCAAGTTTCGGATGCACAATTTGAGACACCATAAAGGGGCTTAAACTGATGAGGACCCACTATCTGAAAATGAGGCCACTTTAAAGTATTTAAAGTTGGGCTCCCCAAAATCACTAGTCTTTTTAAATATCTTGGCCACTGTTATTTAAGAAAAAAATAAAAAATATTGCATGTACAGATACCTCAAACATTGCCAAAGAGAATATCATCAAACTTTCCAAAGCAATTCATGTGTGGGCTAAGAACTAACATGAGATATTTTGGATCAAATAGTCTTTGCTTCAGAGAATTATGTGTTTGAAAATAGGGGGTATGTAAGAAAGTGCCTTCTTAGCCATAACTAGTGTGCCTAGTATGCAGGGCCGGAGCTTTCACTAGGCGACCCTAGGCGGTCGCCTAGGGCGGCAGGATTCGGGGGGCGGCATTTTGCTGTCCTCAGCGGAAATTCGGCAGCGGGGGGTCCTTCCGCTCCGGGTCTTCGGTGGAAATTCGGTGGTGGGTCCTTCACTCGCTCCGGGACCCGCCGCCAAAGTGCCCCAAAGACCCGAAGCGGAAGGACCCCCGCCGCCGAATGCTCAGAGGAGGAGCACTGCTGCCTAGGGCGGCAAAAACCCTGGTGCCGCTCCTGCTAGTATGACAGATGGTATATTAAAATTATTTTGTATTTACAGGGTTCCCCCCCCCCCCAAAAAAAAAACCAGTTCTAGTTACAGCTGTAGAGCTACAAAGTGAAACTGGATGAGTGTTATCAAAGACAAATGGAATGGTACCCAATAACGGGAACAGAAGTTCCTTCAGGACAATCTGTGAAATTATCTCAAAGTCATTAAATAGCAAAATAATGAATTAATGTTCATCTTACCGCTATGTCCTCTCCTTTGCAGTATACCTTTCAGCTGCAACAGTGCAACCACTAGAGAGGAACAGCGTAAGAGGGCTCTTTGTTACACATGCCTGTGACACCTTTATTGTGAAAAAGAAAAAAAAATATATCACAGCAATAGGGATTTCCAGATGGTGCAGCAGGAGGATAGGCAGGTAGACTGTAAGTGCTTTATAACATCCCATATTTCCTTGTAAGCATTTGTGCTTGAAAATGCTATGTGACTAATGTGAGGGCTAACCAATGCACAAGGCACTACATAGTTTGGGGTGCCTCTTCCACTAGAAATGGGGGGAATGACTTTTTTTAAACTGGAAAACGTGAAACCAGCAGAATTTCCAGTGTTAGGTTTGCCAGGCCTAAAGCAGACATTACTAAAACTATTAATCTTCAGTACTTTAAGACTGACTGCTTTCAGGAACTCAGGCTGTTTGGATTAAGCCCAGTGTGATGAAAGGGTACCCTATAAGTGTTCTTAGTGGGCACTGGGAATGAAAAGCCAGCTGTGTTCATGTCACATACAAAAGAGCACTTGCATCAGAAGCTGCTACAGTAAAAGAGCATGTTTTAGAATAAGATAGGTCTCATGCCAAAACCAGCTGGTAGAATAGAAATGAGGAGAGCACCAAGAAAAGATAGGAACCATCCAACAGGTGATGTATAAGGAGTTAGGGCAGGAGCCTAATGAAACTAGGTCCAAAAATCCAGTTGAGAAATCCTGGCATCATTGAAGTCAATGGCAAAACTCCCATTGACTTCAGCGGGCCAGGATTTTGAGCTGCCCAACTCTGTCTTTTATTTGTTTGTTTAAAAAAAAAAAAAAAAAAAAAAAAAGAGACATGAAAACCTAAGCCCTCCAATATCCATATAAAGAGGGACTTTCAAAGCGTGAGCTTTTCCACACACAGATCCTACAGTTCCACGCAAACAGCTGCTGGAGAGAGTCTACTGTCTCTCAAGGTAGAAATAATTTTGTCTTCCTGATCTTTAGGCTGTGGCTTCCTTTTAACCTTTGCATTTCATTTTTCTGAAGTTCATTCACATGAACTGTTTGCTCCTTCTGTGGCACTGGCTCTAAACGTTTGGCAGATCTTTTTAAATGAAGCACAGGTGAGAATTAGAAACATCTGCAGCCCCAATTAAGATGTCAGAGAAATTTTAACTTTGATTCTATGAGCTTCAGAGTCAGGATGAACTATGCTTATTGCAGACAGCTGGCTTAAGGACGAAAGAATGTCTTCTGTGTAGTTACATAACAAGGAGCTTGATTATCTTAACACAGCCAATCGACTATGTAATTCTTTATTATCTATGTAACAGCTATTTACTTAACTGGTTACATGTTGTTATCTTTTGGCATTGTATATGCCCAGCTACAACTATGAGAGGTTTAACAGCACTTTATTTGTTCAGATTTTGAGCTGTTCAAAAGCAATTACATTAATGGTAAACTAAATATTGTTTACCATATATTTGGGGATGAGGGGCCCCAGAAATGTCAAGAAGAGACCCACAATGGAGTGAAATCTTTGCTTACTCATTGGCTAGTTGCAGCCCAGGCAGGCACTTTTCCAATATAACTAAACTGTGAGTGAATGGGACCACCCTCCTTGTGGCTGAAAAGATAATTCACTGTGAATTATTGTGCACCAAGCCCAGGATGTGTTGTGGTTTTGAGATGTGAGCAATTGCTTACAGAAGAGGAACACGTGACCAGTTTAAGCGGTATTGCCTTACAATGGGATCCATATTTGAATCCAGGCTCCTAATGTAATTCACTGCATCAGCTGGCAGTGTTATTATTTATTATGTAGTCCTTTTCTAAGCACTGTTGCTTTCTGAAGAACAGAAACATAAAGGCAGTCCCTGCAATCTAAGATTCAGGCACCTATAAGATAAGATATACTGAGATAGAGAGGGGAGAGCAGGACTACATGGTGCAAACTTTATTCACATTGGTGAACACTGACTCGCACGAGTGATCCCACTGAGCTCAAAGTCATCTTCCTTTCACTAGCTGTTTCTTTCCATTGTTACATTTTTTTTTGGTTTATATTGAGCACAAAAATTGGGGGCCGGATTGCAGATTGAATTTGGTCCTGGCATGATTGCACATGGGTGTCTCCTTGTACCCTCCATGTGCTATACCCATGCAGAGGCTAGTCCCAATTGTAGCCCCAGGACACTCTTGTGCAGGGAGCTGTCAAGAGGTATAGCTATGACTACACAGCTCACACTGGCCAGCAGAGCTAATCAGACACAGGGGTGCACACATGGTCCTCTCCTAAAAGGGGCACATATTAGAAGTCAAATTCTTGTTGGTGTGGCTGCTGGGCATAGCATTTCTGCTCCATGACATTGACTTAATGGTAAAATTGGGCCCTTTCTATGTAGGAAAAGTGCTGCAACAGCTTCTTCTACATGGGGCTCAGCTGAGATTGCAGGAGCTTCACGTCAGCACTGAATTTGCGAATATTATTGATTTATAGGGCTGTAGCACCCAGAGGCCCCATTGTATTGGCACTCTGTATACACAGAGATAGTAGGAGTCAGTCTAGGCCCTGAGGAACTTAGTAGCTAAACAAATCGGACGGTTAAAGGGTGGAAGAAAAGCAGCATCTCTCACTCACGCGAATTGAGCCTTGTGCTGGGCTCCATTACATACGTGAAACTCCCATTGAAGTCAGTGTGAGTTGTGCCCACGCGCTAGTGGGCATGATTGGCATACTGCATATACAGTATACAGAACTGTATATATAGTATATATACAGTATACTGCAGAACTGGAATTAATTTGCAAACTGGACACTATCAAATTAGGCCTGAATAAAGACTGGGAGTGGATGGGTCACTACAAAAAGTAATTTTCCCTCTGCTGATACTCACACCTTCTTGTCAACTGTTGGGAATGGGATGTCCACGTTGATTGCATTGGCCTCGTTATCACTACAAAGGTAATTTTCCCTGTTAATATTCACCTTTTCTTGTCAGCTGTTGAGAATAGGCCACTTCCACCTTAATTGAATTGGTCTCATTAGCACTGACCCCGCACTTGGAAGGCAACTCCCATATTTTCATGTGCTGTAATATATATACTGCTTACTGTATTTTTCACTCCATGCATCTGATGAAGTGGGTTTTAGCCCACTAAAGCTTATGCCCAAATAAATTTGTTAGTCTCTAAGTGCCACAAGGACTCCTCGTTGTTTTTGCTGATACAGACTAACACGGCTACCACTCTGAAACCGGTATACATACACACTCTCAGGGGTGCTGGAACTAGGGGTGCTGCTGCACCCCCTGGCTTGAAGTGGTTTCCATCATATACAGGGTTTACAGTTTTGTTCAATGGCTTTCAGCACCCACCACTGTACAAATTGTTCCAACGCCACCGCACACTCTTGTCTTCTTTTTTTAATCACTTCTTAATTGGGTGCATAAAGTAACATTGCATATCACTTCCAAGAAAGCAAGCAAAATTGACTCAGGTTTGGGTTTAGTTGATATTTTGGAGCGTGATCCTATTGAAGCCAATGGCAACACTCTCATTGCCTTCAGTGGGAGCCAGGATCAGGCCCAAATCCTTTCAGGTTCAGTGGGTTTGGCCTGAGCCAGAACCTCAGAACTGAACACCCCAGATTTTGGGGGGAAATGAACCCAAATGTGAGTTCATGTGTGGTCCCTCTCCCTACAGGGCGCTGAACCAAAATCCCCAGCTCCAACCTCCCTGAATTTTGAGGAAGTTTGGATCCAGCACTGAACTTTGCCACCCACTCTCTTGTTTTGACCTCACATCAGGCAAACTTAGCTGGCTTCAACTGAGTTTGAATTTTCAGTTTGAACCCAAAACTTGAAAAAAATAAGATTTCAGACATAGCACCCAAAAAGACTTTTTTTAAATTTGCCCCCTATTGTGAACCAAACCTACCAATTTTTGCACTGCTCTGTTCATAAGTGTTCTGGAGATCAGTGTAAATGTAGCCCTAATGTGAAATCACATTTGCTCTCACTGAAGGGCAGTGCTGGTTTACAATAGCGTATTTGCTTTTTGGATTTATACTGGAAAATGACATTTCATTTAGCTCATGCCATTTACTGAAACAGACGTAAAAGATGGGAAACCAGTTTTCTGGCAACTCCAGAGAACGTTACATAGTACAGAGTAAACAGCTTGCTCTGTTGTTCATTTGCTAGCGGAGAGCTGGTCCGTTGAGCAAGATCCAGAATCAGCAGAAATGGAGGGGAGTAATCATTAAACAAACAAATCTGTCAGCAAAGTCAGAAAAACTTCCTCTCTCCATAAACATAATGGGGAGAGGATATTTTCATATCCAATGAAGTGTGCTGTGTAAAACAGACAATTAACCAGATGTGCTCTCCTGGGGTTTTGGAACAGGCGCATGTCTGCATTAAACTATTGATCCAGTTCTACTAGTCTAGTAAGCCTATGAACTATGGGTGTAAACGCTACCCAGCCAAGGGCTGCAGAATTTGGCCTGAATACAGAAGATGATGTAAGACAATAGTCCTGCAAGATGATGAGGGCCCTCAGGCTAATGAGGATGCGGGCGCTCAGCACCTTATAGAAGGTACTCAGCATCTCAAAGGTATCAGCTGCACAGTTTATACGCAGATTGGCACATGAACTGTGGTATAGTGAATTTCTCCTCTGTATCACTGTTTAGATGTGATAATGAAGCACTATTTGAATGCCAGAGTTGCAGAGAGTAAAAAATAAAAAGATGAATGTTGTTGTCTTGTTCTTAGATTAACATGTTTGTGGAAGGATTCCATGATGCCATTCTCCTCTATGCTCTGGCTTTGCGTGAAGTCCTAAAATATGGCTTTAGCAAGAAGGATGGGGATAAAATTGTTCATCAGACACGGAACAGGACATATGAAGGTAGGTGTCTGCTAGTTGGAATACTGGATTGTATCAGTGTCATTACAACTCAGGCTATTACTGTGTGTGCCGCTTGAGGACCAGGACACAAGAGGTTAAAAAATAGTCAGAATATATGCTCTTCAAATAGACACACTGCATTTTTAAAGATCAAATAATTCACCACTTTGAACATTTTTCATAACATCCCTTTAGGTATTATTCTGCTCAAAGGAACTCCTAATAATTTAATGACCCTCATTAGGGTTGTAAAGAAATGCCAATAACTTTCTCAGGCTCCTTTGTTTTTGAAAAGATTACAGCAGCGTGTCTTACTTCATGTGCATCCACTAGCTCTTGAGCTTGCTTCATTTTTTCCATTTAGCGTTTTTATCTTCACAAGCTGGATTCGATAAAAGCACACGGGTGCCAATTTTTCCTTTGTCGTTGATGCCGTTTGGAGCATTGGAAGGTTTTTCTTCCCTTCTTTTTAAGAGCTTTGTTTGTTATCTCAGATACAGTAACCAAACAGGACTGTGGCTTTTTGGGCCTAATCCCTTAGGCCCTGAGTCTACAGAGATTTCAGCAGATGCGTAACTTTAAACATGTGAGTAGTCCCTCCCGTTGACGTAGTTATGCATGTGCTTAAGTTTTTGCAGAGTATGGGCCTCAGTAAAGAAACAGAGCAGTGTGACATCACCAGACGCACATATCATTTCTTACATTAATCTTTCAGTGTTAGGATTACCAAGATGTCCAGTGGAAGTACTTGAGAAAGAAAATATTTTCCTCACATAAGAAACCAACAATTAACTCAGAAATATAACAGCTCTGAAAGACATCATGGGCCAGATTCTCAGCTGCCATGAGTCTACACTGGGCAGAGTTCAGGAGAAGTGAAGAGGCAGGTAGTTCTAAGCCACGTTTCTGTTCCCCGGTCCTGGGTTCACCAGAAGCTAAGATGATCCCCAGTGAATTTAAAGCAGCCTGGTGACTCCTCTGAATTATGCAGCTAAAGCAGCCCCACAGGCACCACTGCACTAGATCAGGATCAGGTACAGTGCTGTATAACATACTCCATCCCCTCCAAATCATGGCACCCCACAGCACTGTACACCCAGGGGATTTCCCTCTGTCATGAGATTCCTTTTACCGCAGCCTCTCTGAACAGAGAATCCGCCCAAAATGTCCATCTTATATCCCATAATTTTATACTAGAGTCCTCCAAGAACATGCCAAGGTGCGTCTTTGCAAGGTTTCTTATAGAGATATGTGCTCCAAACAGTGGGACTGCCAGGCTGCTACAATAGCGTCCTAAGCTGCTTTACTCATAAAACCAGCCAAAAGAAAAGAATGTTCTCTTTCCTCACTGATAAAAACCAGTTCTTTGTTGCTGAGCAACCTCTTTCTTATCATAGCTATTTTGAAAATTCAGGCTTAAGGCTGAGCTGTCAGGAGCATAAGACTGCAAGGTAAAGACCCCCCACTCCTCACTATCCCAATACTTCGCTGGGCAAATATTTATTAATTATAGGGCTGATGTTGAAAGTGGTCTTCAACCTGGCCTTTTGGGAGCCAATCCTACAAGGAGAACCATGCAAGCAGACTCCTGCCCTTGTGGGGAGCCCTACCATGGTCAGTGGGGCTCTGTGCGGGAGCCAGGAGACCATCCATGCAGAGTCCATTGCAGGATGGGGCCTTGTATTGCCCCTGAAATTTTGCACACAGATCATTGAAAACAGTAGCTGCCATTCAGATTTCTAACTGCCTGTGCACCTTTTCTCCATGGTACATTCCTCTCCACATCAGATGGGTGTCCAGTCAGGAATCCCGTTGGATATTAATAGCTGCTAAAGAAACATTCATGCACATCCTCCCCTCTGCGTAGGTTGGGGTAGGGGAGAGCCAGTCAATGGCAGCATGAATGCTTCAGGAGAGGGATAGGGACTAGAACTGGTCAAAAATTCTCCAATGAAAGAGTTTTCTATTAGAAAATGCTGATTTTTTTAAAAAAAAATTATATTAATGTTTTGATAGTTTTATCAAGTCAAAACAAAGCACTTCAATGAAGTTGTTTCAGTATTTCCAGATCAAAATTTTGTTCTGCAGGAAATTTTCAACTTTTCATTACAATTCAGGATGAAAGAACGTTTCAGAACTTCCAAGTTTTGAATAGCTCTAGTAATGACTTCAGGCCAGATGGTCTTGGCTTCCAGAGTCACTAAGCTTTCTGTTCCAGTAAACACTTCCTTTCAGTTCTGGGAGCCAGCTTTGCCATGCCAGACAAGTTGGTAGTGGCCTCTGAGTGTTGCTATTGCCATTTGGCTGTGCTCACTCTTTAATCCTTCAGTCCGGTATAGTAACACAAATTTGTGATTGTTTGGCTACTGTACCATTACATCTCCAGGCAGTCATTTGGTTGTAAACAGTTTGGTTAATACTCAGTAGGCCTATGATTAAACTCGGATTAATCTTTCCTGAGGTCATTCCATTTTAATAGGAAAAGAGCAAAGGTGAGGCATTTTAGCACATTGAGCATTTGGGAAGATTAGGTTTGTTGAGAAAAATGTACGTTCTGGTACTGAGTCGCTGAAGTCTCTCTCCTGGTTTGTAATTGCACCTTGGGACCTGATTCTCCACTACCCTGCACCTTGCGTAATCATCTCTGTGGCATGGGTGTAAAGGGCTACCATTCTGATGTGCATTCACTTTGCACAGTGCAGCAGAGACTCAGGTCCATTGTCTTCATCCCCTGAGTGAAGAGGAGCGACACTAGAACCTTGTTCTCTGCCCACCCCTCAGCAAAGAATTGGCACTGGAGAGAGGTCTTGTGTTCTTATGATTCCATTGTTTTCACAAGCTCTGCCACATTGCATGTACTAGTACACTAGGACGTATTATCCATAATCATTAAACTACAGGAAAGCTGACACAATAAACGATCACAGTGCACTATGTGTTGCATTATCCTGTTTTATTATTGGGTTTGTTGACCGCCAGCCTGATTCTGCCAGCTTTATTCACGGTGAATAGCACCTTACTCCACAAGAAGGTCCCCTGATTTCAGTAGGACTACTCAGTAAGAGCCTAAATCTGCCAAAGTTGCTAAATTCATTCACCAGGGTCAAATCATGACACCCTTGCTCACTTTTTTGCTCAGTCAGGGAAAACTCGTAGTGGGCCTGATTCTGCTCTTGCTTATACCCAGGGCTGGCTCCAGGGTTTTGGCCGCCCCAAGCAGCCAAAACCAACCAAACAAACAAAAACCAAACAAAAAAAGCCGCGATCGCGATCTGCGGCGGCAATTCGGCGGGAGGTCCTTCGCTCCCAGGTGGAGTGAGGGACCGTCCACCGAATTGCCGCCAAATACCTGGACATGCCGCCCCTCTCCGGAGCGGCTGCCCCAAGCACCTGCTTGACAAGCTGGTGCCTGGAGCCGGCCCTGCTTATACCGCTATAACTCAGGGGTAACTCCACTGAAATCAGTGAAGGCAAATTGCTGTAACACTGGGGTCAGAGAAGAATCAGGCCCAGTGACTTTAGTGGAGTTGTTCCGTGAGTTAAACCTGAATTAAAAACTCATTAAGAATGTCAGGATTTGGCACACAGTTTCCCAGTCATGAGTGTGTATTCGCAAAGTTCTGCAGTGTCTTTGACAGACATGCATGCGGCTGTTCCTGTATACATTCTGAGCCAGAGCCTCGGGGGTGTAAACTGGAATGGAACCATGGTCTTCACTAGAGCTACATCAATTTACACCAATGGATGAACTGACCCTACGTTTCACTGGAGATTAGTCACTGAGGGCAGATGCCATGCTGAGGACTTGAGAAACTGACGAGTGTTGAATGTGTCTTTCTCAAAGTTGTAACCAGAAATATTGAAATAAATAGGAATTGAACCCAATTTCATGTATAGAATTGGTATAGCCTTGACCTTAAGAAGGGCTGATTACCCCAAACTCTGATTTAAGTCTGTATGAGCTGTGGGTCTGTCAAACCCACACAGTATATTCTTGGGTGGGGGGTGCATAATTCAGTGCCATTGAATTCCATGGGAAGGGTCTCATTGACTTCAGTGAATGTTTAATAACGCCCTTGATCTCTGCGTGTAACAGAGAAGAAAGGAAACATGACCCCAATTCTGCAAAGCACTTAAACATATGTTTAAGCATGACAGTGGGACTTAAGTTTATGCATTAAGTACTTTACTGAACTGGAGCCTGTAAGATTAACACTGCCCTTTCAGGATCAAATTTTTCAGCTCCAGTGAAGACTATGGAATCTAAGTGATTGCAGGATTTAGCCCACAGTAAAACAGCTATAGCCCCCCATATCCTATCCAGTGAGAACAGCAATAAACCAGCTCCACAGGTGTACCACATGTTGGAGCTGCTGACTCCGGCCTTGGTCTCTGTTTCATTAGTTCTCAGCTTCACGAGCATGTGTGTTTTTACTTGGGCTTTGTTAGCTATTTCAGGACAAGGCCCTATGTAAATTAATTTGCATGAAATGCATTTTTATTTTTATTCCAGTGCTCTGAGTTTCTGGATTAAATTTTTTTCACATATTCCCCAAACAGGCTCACATATTTTATATTTCAAAAGGAGAAATGTTAAGCATTTCGGAATGCAGACGCTGAGATGAAATTACAATTTCTTCTGGAATGCCAATAAAAGTGCTGTGAGACTGATGAGATTTCCTGTCAAGTATCAGTCTGTAAAAATCTGTCCACTCATATTTTTGTTTTCCTTGGAAGAGTCCAACATTTTAACTAATTAATTTTCTAATTCCTTACATGCCATTCTCTAGGCATTGCAGGGCAGGTATCCATCGATGCCAATGGAGACCGATATGGGGATTTCTCAGTGATTGCAATGACCAACCCAGAAGCAGGCACACAGGAGGTAAGAAAATAAACAATTGCAAATGCCTACTGATGAGATATCCCAGCTAGTGTCAGTATAATGTACCATCATATTGTCTGCTTACTCAGTAGACAGATAATTATTTAACTGTGTGTATTAAAACGTCATAACATAATCCTACAAACCCTAAGTGCAAATCCTGCTTGTAAAAGTAATCTTAAAGCATAAAACCCAGTTCTACAAATCCATTCTCACTCAAAGGATTACTTGGGTGTAAGACTTTACAGGACTAGGCTCTATATCAGGGGTGGCCAAACTTATTGACGTTCCACGCCGCATGCAATAATCTTCAGAAGTTTGAGGGCTGGGCGCGCCTGCTAGGACTAAGGGCTTCTGCCCTGTGGGGTTGAGGGGAGCACCTGCCGGGGCTCGGGGCTTCAGCCCTTGAGGAGGTGCCTGCCAGGTCTAGAGGCTTCAGCCCTGTAGGGTGGAGGGGGGCGCCTACTGGGTCTAGGGGCTGAAGTCCCAAGCCCCACCGCAGGGCAGAGGCCCCAGACTCCTCACCCCCAGCCTGGTAAGTAGAGATGGGAGGGAGGGGGCCAGCTCCGCGAGCCACACTAACTGAAAAGGCAGCAAAGAGTCCTGTGGCACCTTATAGACTAACAGACGTATTGGAGCATGAGCTTTCGTGGGTGAATACTCACTTCTTCGGATGCATCATTGGAATAGTCCCAGTGAGTAAGGTCTAGTCACATGAGTAATGATTTGCTGGGCCAGGCCACTAATACATTTCTATAGATACAATTGTCTGAAAACTATGAACCTAACCTGCAGATACTTACATGAATAGTCATAGGTACTGGAAGTCAGTAGGGCTGATTATGGGGGAAAGCTCTAGTGTGATCAGCCCCTATTTGTATTAATTTTTTTTTAGTAATTTCATTCTCCCTTGCTTCGCTTCTGCTTGCCTTTCATTTCCAGTTGAACCTCTCTTTTCTCCCTTCGATCGTGTATTTCTGTTTCTCTTCAAAAGTATGTCTCATGTTAATTTCTTCCTTTCATTTTTGTAATCTATTAGTTGTTAATTGTGTCTGTTTTGCTCAGGTTTTTCCGCTGTCCCTGTGCTGATTTATAACCTGGCCTCTTTCTTTGATCCATTGTTTTTTTTTTTATTTATTTCACTGGTTCCTTCCATCTGGTCATGAAAACATTAGTTCCTCAATGGAATTGAGCCAGATGAGTGCATGCATTGGCCAGAACCCTGCTCACAGCTTCATACATAGACTCTAAGATCATTAGGAACCATTAGATCATCTAGTCTGAGCTCCATTGCATTTCACCCAGTTACCCCTATATTGACCCCAGTAATGGGTGTTTGACTAAAACGTAACTTCCAGAAAGGCAACCATCTTAATTTGAAGACATCAAGAGATAGAGAATCCATCAGTTCCCTTGGCAGTTTGTTCCAGTGGTTAATCACCCACACATTTCTAATGTGAATTTGTCTGGATTCAGGTTCCAGCCATTCATTCTTGTTATGCCTTTCTCCGCTCAGTTAAAAAGCCCTTTAAGTACCTTCATGGGGGGGAAAAAATACTGGGTACTATACACTGTAACCGAGTTGCCTCTCAAGCTTGTTTTTGATACACTAAAAAAATTGAGCTCTTCAGGTCTCTCACTGTAAGGCATTTTCTCTAGCCGTTGAATGATGTTTGTGGCTCTTTTCTGCACTCTCTCCACTTTGCTACACCTGCAGTCCCATATCTGAGCAATTGTTAGTTGGAATATGAATAAGAGTGTTTCCTGTAAAGATTTGAACTACAGTTGCACTAATGGCAGAGAAATGCAGACTCCTTCAATGTGAAATTCTCCTATGCATGTAGCAAGTATACTCCATTTAAGTCTTACGTAAGCCCTCAAAATAGGATTTAAGTGGCACATCTGGCTTGGGCAGGACCTATGTATAATGGTGAATTTCACCCATCAACATGCCTCAGTGGCTCAAATAAGGAAAGTAACAAAGTTTACTTTAAGCCCAGAATTAACTGAAAATTCATATCTGTGTTCAGACAATTATATCTTCTGATGCAAATACACCACTCACATTAACTTCCCTGGCAGCCGTGCATGTTACCTGAAGGCAGAATTTGGCCCTCCATTTTTTTTCCCCTTCATTAATGTTTATACATTTTAGGGAATATTTTCAGAAGGGTGGGCAGCTCCTCTCCTTTTGCAGGCAGGATTTGTTCCTGCATTTTTGCCCCTGCCATTCACATATCTGGGTATTTGTCCCTCTAACTGCAGTACTTGACTGGAGGCACAAATCAGGTAGAGATGCAGATACTCATTTGCTCTTGCGTTTTATTTCTGCAAACTGCACCCACAAATGGGAGCCTAAAATATTCTCCTGTGTGAATTTCATCAAGTAGATAGAAAGCAGCCTCTTTTACTCTGCTAGTTGTACAGATAATTTGGGCCAGATTCTCTACTGTATTACTCCATTTGTATACTGTTGTAGCTCTGTTGTTCCATTGGTGTTAAACTGGAGTGATGCAGTAGTAAACCATATCCTATATGTTTATTTGTATGCAACATGAATCGTCCTCTTGGGCATATAATATTAAGGAAAGAACCAACTCACAAACTTGATTACATACAGCCTTGAATTTTAAGGAAGTTCAGAGTTCAGAATCTGAATCTAGATTTTGAAACTCTCACATCTGAACCCAAAATCCTGAACAGAAAACAGAAATGCATGTAGACCTCTCGGAACGTTATAGAATGGAACCCAAAATCAGGCAAAGCTCTCCTGCTTTTAAGTTTCTTTACAACCCCAAAACCCTTGGTTTACTGAGGTCCATGAACTTGGTAGAGATGGTCTCCATGCAAGAAAGTCAGGATTTGAGTCCAGATTTCAAATGCCAAAAAGTTTGTGGGAGATCAGATTAAAAGATTTTTGTTCGGGCCTGTAACACCTCTGGAGCACCTGCTGCTGCATGAGATACTGCAGGCCTTTCCCTCTCCTGGCACCCCTGTAGGTTGTCGACCTTACTTGGTAGCCCTCCAGTGGCTGAGTCCTCCAGCTTGGTCACAGTCAAAATGAACCCCTTCTGGGGTAGGAAGAGTCCTTACTAGGGCCTTCAGTCCTGGCTCTGGGCCCTTTAAATTCAGCCCTTGGCTGAGGTTCCCAAACAAGCCTTGTCCCCTTCACAGGGTTTTGCCAGTGGCTGGTAGGAGAGCCTGGGCCTGCCTACTACTCCATGTTCCAGCCCACCAGCAGACACACACACAGCAGCCACATACCGCTCACTTCAGTTCATTATTGCTATTTTCCTAGACCTCTTCTCACCTAGCCCCTTTATCTTCACCCCCTTACCTTAGGGTTAAAGTTCTCAGGTCCTCTCTCTCCCAGCTTAAACGATTGTAGTCAGAACCAAACTCTGGTTGCCACTCACACTCCTTTGTCCAGAGAAGAGCACCCTTCCTCATCCCTTGGTCCCAGGAACTTACCTGCTAAGGCTCTGCAGCTCCTTTTTATCTGAGCCTCCTAGGCTCTGATTGGCTGCGTCTGTGCAGCCGCTCTAGGCAGGTCTGGAGGGACCACCTTTGCTGCTCCTTTCCTGGGGAGAGGTGTAGTAGGATTGTGGAGCCTCCAGCAGTGGGCCACAAAAGGCTTGGTACACCCCGTCACAGGAACCATTTCAAGAACCATCACAAAGTTTTAAACAAGCTAACTCCAAATTTTCTCTGAACCCTGGCCATTTATTGTTTGGGGCAGAAAGCTGGTGAGATTGATTTCAGTGACTAAAGTGGAGCAGGGTATGGAAAGCCATAGATTTATAATCTAGAATTTTGTCCATAGCCATAAGTGCTGCTAATTAATGATCGCATCAGTGGGATTCTGACAGGGCAACTTATTCAAGTCCTGTGGATAATCAGGACGTTTCACAAGGCTCCAAGCACATGCAGCTCTCCAGTGTGTCTCTTTTCTCTGGGAATAAATTCATTAGAAAAGCATTGTCATTTCTTGTTTTTACACAGGTGATTGGGGACTACTATGGAAAGCAAGGGCGTTTTGAAATTCGATCAAACGTGAAGTATCCTTGGGGTCCTGGCAAGCTGAGAATAGATGAAAACAGAGTTTTAGAGCACACGAACAATACGCCTTGTAAATCATGTAAGTTTAGTGACTTAATGTTTCCTTCCAAGCTGTAAGAGAGAGAGGAAGCAGCCCATGCTGTGATACAGCATCCCCTTGTTTACACTCACATTCCTTAATGGAACACTGTCAAGGTTGCTGGGCCTGAAAATGCCAGCAGTACCTTGACAGCTGTATTGAAACAGTTCTGTTTAGAACGGCTGGGATATATCTTTATTCCCAGACATTGCATGCTGCTACTGGGAACAAAAAGCTCAAGCAGATATGCAACTTCTTGTCAGACTCCCATCATTAAGCTGGTGCATGCCCATTATGCTACAGATACGTCCATGTTGCCCTAAGCCCATGGAAGTCCCCTTCCAGGAAAATAAACGGGTAGCTCTCCGCAGGCCAGAAGGGAGCAAACACAGTGAGTAGCTGGAATATGCAAGCTTGTCCCCCGCGACAAGACGTAATCACACCCCTTTGACAGTTGCTGATAAGAACAGCATTAACTCTCCACGGGGTTTGGGATGGTGCCCTCCAGAGATTCTCAACCTGAGCAGCCCCATCTCTTTCCAGTTCCTGCGTTCACAGACCATGCCCCGCAGAGGGGACAATGAGGTGACTGGAAAAAGATACTTGCAATATTTCTATGGCAAGTTTCCCTCTGCTGTGGACATTTCCCTCAAAAGGATGGTCTTAGCTCCCCTTTTATAAGGAGGGTTTTGCAGGAGATGAATTGCTAGTTCTGGAGCCAGGAGATACTGCCAGCTTGACAGTATTATTTCCCTCTTTTCCATTAAGATTTAAAACAATAGCTGTACTCCATACTTTTCTGTATACATTCATTCTGGCCCGGGCTGTCCTCGACTAGCACAGAGGGAGACAGTGCATTTGTGCCCCCTTGTTATCTCCATGCGTCTCTGGGTGGGAAGCAGCAACGCCCTTCAAAGGGTCAAAGAAGAGTGAAGAGGAGGTGGGTCCATGGCTTCCCCTCCCTCTGTACCAGCCCATGGTGTGGGCCAGGCATGGCAAGAGAAGCAGGCTATGCCATCCTAAAGACTGATGCAGCGAGCATGCTCCTTTTTTGCTCCCTCGAGAGACTTTCTTCCCTGAGCTCCCCCTGGATCATTGCATCTCTGCTCTGCCCCTACTCAACTCTGTGGCAAAGTGCTTTGTTCTCACCGTTCAGCTGAATATTGATTTATGATTATGTTCAGATAGTCATTTGTTGACTGTAACTTCATGTAGAAAACTTTCAGCACAGAACTAAAATCACATGAATTTTACTTGAAACTCAGCCCAGGTTCATCAAAAGGTTTGCTGAGGCCTATGAGGCTACTGAGTGAAGATGAGCCCATCCTTGAGTTAACCTGGGCTGGTGTACGATTTTGATGCTAACCCAGGTGAAACTCGGTCGTTTCTGTCATAGTAGCTGCTGCAGTCATTAGACCCTGACCCCTGCCATGTGATCTATTGTAATCCTAGCCCCTGTCGTGAGGGGTAGGCCATACACACCCATCTCTTACCAGCATTTCTCTATATCACACCTTTATTACCATTGTGACTGAGTGTTCCTTTGATTTCGTGGTGGTGGGAGGGTTGACCCCCAACACTCAGAGTAAAGCAGAGAGGAAAATAAAATCACATGAGTTTGAACCAAAGGAGAGGTTCCCCTCAAGCCCCATCTGAACGGGGTTATAAACAGCTCTAGTTATTTTTTTGCATTGGTCATTTCTTTAACACGTATTTTCCAAAATGTGAACATGAACAGCTCTGGGTATGATTGCTGATCATTTATTTCTTTTTGCTTTTTCAAGCAGGTGGCCTAGGAGAGTCGGCAGTTACAGGGATCGTTGTGGGCGCCTTACTTGGAGCAGGATTACTAATGGCTTTCTACTTTTTCAGGTTAGTCCCGGTTACTAAAAGTTCCTTAGCTACCTACAGAGCCCAAACCTCTCCACACCTTGCAAGCCTCTCTCTGGTATGAGGAGAGGAGACAGACAGGTGCTAAAATAAGGGCCTACTTCTCTGGGGCAAAACTCCCACTGAAGCCAGTTCATTCACTTTACTGTCTCGATAGCTGTTTTGCATGCTTAAGTCAGCTTTATTGTGTTAGGCCCTGATCCTTCAATCCCTTATGCTTGTGGGAATTTTACTTGTGTTAGTAGTGCCAGTAAATTCACGGCTAACATAATAAAGCTCACAGGTGTGGAAAGCTTTCCTATTTTTCAGCATTGTACATGTAGTGATCACGCACAGGACCAAGACCAGCTGCCTAGTAGAGCAGAGTAATGTCTTTATTTAATTGCTGAGCAAAATAACACAGTATTATACTGGAGATATTTCAAAGTGACTGCTTTAGCATGGCTGGCCAAAGGGAATTGTTGAGTTTCAGTGGGTTCCAAGAGGCAGGACCAAATGCTCTGTTGCTAGGTTGTTTGCGTATTTTTAATTCTTGTACTGTCAACCAACAAATCTACAACATTCGGGGCCATCCTACAGCTCAGGCAAAACTCCCATTGACTTAACTGTTGAGCATATTATACATGTTATGCTGAATTTCCTTATGCATGGAAGAGACAAAGTAAAAAGAATACAGTTGATTCCTTGTATATTACAATGAAATAATGTTTTTATGCAACAATAACAATTAAGACAATTGCCCCTTTTTTGCTGTTTTTGAAATACAGGTTAACAAAATGAAACATAGTGAAACCTGCGTTTCTGATGTGCAAGCCCATCTTAAGCAATCATTCTGAAATATCTCCAATATTTGACTAGTTTTGCTCAGAAGATACTTAAAGTCCAAATTCTACTGGGCAATCGATGCTGGTCAATTGCACAGTCAATGAATACACATTACGGTGGAAAAGTACTGCTCTAAGAAGTTTTAATTCCCTCTCCATATCATTAAGTCAGCCATGGGAAGAAAGTCTAAGGGGAAAAACAGTCCAGGAGAGTTAGCAGTTTTTCAGAGACATTATTAAAGGCACAAGAGCAAACTATCCCACTGCGTAGGAAAGATAGGACATATGGCAAGAGACCACCCTGGCTTTACCAAGAGATCTTCAATTAACTCAAAAAAAGAGTCCTAAAAAAGTGGAAATTAGGTCAAATTACAAAGGGTGAATATAAACAAATAACACAAGTACGTAGGGACAAAATTAGAAAGGCCAAGACACAAAACGAGATCAAACTAGTTAGAGACATAAAGGGTAACAAGAAAACATTCTACAAATACATTAGAAGCAAGAGGAAGACCAAGGACAGGGTAGCCCATTACTTAATGGGGGGGGGAGAGAAACAATAACAGAAAATGTGGAAATGGCAGAAGTGCTAAATGACTTCTTTGTTTCACTTTTCACAAAAAGTTTAGTAACAATTGGACATCTAACTTAATGAATGCTGGTGAAAATGAGGTAGGTTCAGAGGTAAAATAGGGAAAGAACAAGGAAAAAATTACTTAGACAAGTTAGATGTCTTTAAATCACAATGGCCTGATGACATACATCCTAGAATACTCAAGAAGCTGACTGAGGAGATATCTGAGCCATTAGCAATTATCTTCGAAAAGTCACCAAAGATGGGAGAGATTCCAGAGGACTGGAAGAGGGCAAATATAGTGCCAACCTATAAAAAGTGAAATAAGGACAATTTGGGGAATTACAGATGAGTCAACTTAACTTCAGTAGCCGGAAAGAGAATGGAGCAAATAAGTAAGCAATCAGTTTACAACTCCTAGAAGATAAGGTGATAAGTAACAGTCAGCATGGATTTGTCAAGAACAAATTGTGTCAAACCAACCTAATAGCTTTTTTTGACAAGCCTTGTGGATAGGGCGGTAACAAGCCTTGTGGGTAGAGGGAAGCGGTAGATGTGGTATATCTTGACTTTAGTAAGGCTTTTGATACTGTCTCGCATGACCTTCTCGTAAAAAAACTAGGGAAATACAACCTAGATGGAGCTACTATAAGGTGGGCGCATAACTGGTTGGAAAACTGTTCCCAGAGAGTAGTTATCAGTGGTTCACAATCAAACTGGAAGGGCATATCAAGTAGGTCCCACAGGGATCGGACCTGGGTCTGGTTCTTTTAAATATTGTCATCAATGATTTAGATAATGGCATAGAGAGTACACTTATAAAGTTTGCGGATGATACCAAGCTGGGAGGGGTTGCAAGTGCTTTGGAGGATGGGATTAAAATTCAAAATGATCTGGACAAACTGGAGAAATCGTCTGAAGTATATAGAATGAAATTCAATAAGGACAAATGCAAAGTACTCCACTTAGGAAGGAACAATCAGTTGCACACATACAAAATGGGAAATGACTGCCTAGGAAAGAGTACTGTGGAAAGGGATCTGGGGGTCATAATGGATCACAAGCTAAATATGAATCAACAGTGTAACACTATTGCAAAAAAGGCAAACATCAGTCTGGGATGTATTAGCAGCAGTGTTGTAAACAGGACACGAGAAGTAATTCTTCTGCTCTACTGTGCGCTGATTAGGCCTCAACTGGAGTATTGTGTCCAATTCTGGGCGCAACATTTCAAGAAAGATGTGGACAAATTGGAGAAAGTCCAGAGAAGAGCAACAAAAATGATTAAAGGTCTAGAAAACATGACCTATGAGGGAAAATTGAAAAAAATGGGTTTGTTTACTCTGGAGAAGAAAAGACTGAGGGGGACGGGATAACAGTTTTCAAGTACATAAAAATTTGTTACAAGGAGGAGGGTGAAAAATTGTTCTCCTTAACCTCTGAGGATAGGACAAGCAACAATGGGCTTAAATTGCAGCAAGGGTGATTTAGGTTGGACATTAGGAAAAACTTCTTAACTGTCAGGGTAGTTAAGCACTGGAATACATTGTCAAAGGAGGTTGTAGAATCTCTGTTATTGGAGACTTTTAAGAGCAGGTTAGACAAACACCTGTCGGGGCTGGTCTATAATACTTAGTCCTCCCTTGAGTGCAGGGGACTGGACTAGATCTCTACAGGTCCCTTTCAGTCCTACACTTCTATGATTCTAGGATATATGTCCACAAGGAAAACTTACTGTTGCCTGCGTCAGTGCATGTTCAGTACATCTTGTGGGGCTCAAACAAAGCACCCATTTATCAAATGAACAGGATTGATTAAAGACCCCATTTATGTTTTGAAAAAGACAAAAAATGGTACAAATGTGCCTTTATAATGTACTTTGTGCATGGTCACAGCCAGACCCTTGCACCTTTTACAACACTCCCAATTTGAAACTACAAAATGTAAAGGTGGTATTTTTTTTTTTAACTTTACACACACCAGGGGGCAAATCCATAGGTGGTGTAAACTGACAGTATGCACCAGCAGAGGACTTGCCCCTAAGTGCTTCTGACTTTGACATTTGGGGACTGATTCTGCACCCATTGACGCTAGGGGGAGGAGGGTCAGGGCCTTAATTCATCCATTAAAATGAATGGCAAGAATTAAATATCAGACCTGGCATATATTCACTGGACATATAGGGCCAGATTTTAAGAAAAGTGCATATGGGATTATGTTCACAAAAGTTATTTGTATGCATATCCACAGTTATGCAGCAGTTACACTAATGTGCATGCAAATATAGTTATACAACTATTTGGTCATCTGCATGTGTAATTACCACAATTAGGCATACAACTTCTTGCATATCTTTGAGTGTACAACTGCACTTTGTTAAAAAATCAAAACCATAGTTCTTCTGATATATTGTGTTGAAAGGAAGTAAAAGGGTATATTTCCAAAAATGGCCTGGTTTTGTGCCTCAACTTCCATGCACAAAGAAATAATAGAATATATATACAGTAAGAGTCTGTTTTTTAAAGGTATTTAGGTACCTAAAGATTCAGATAGATGCCTAGTGGGATTTTCAAAAGCAGTTTCAATGGGAGTTCGGCACTTGTTAGCACTTTGAAATCAAAGTGCCTAACTCAAAATCAATGGGAGTTAGGCACTTGTTAGCATTTTCAAAAGGGTGTTAGCAGGTTAAGTGCCTATCTGCATCTTCAGAAGCCTAACTTTGGAAATCCTGGACTTAAATCCCTCTTGTTCATGAAAATTGAATGCAAATTTCCTTTGTATGTGAACATTGTGTCATTTGTGTGCAAAAGCAATATTGTGCAAAAACTGCATATACAACAGGGGCTGGTTTGAGGCCCTTTTGAATAATTAGCCCTGAAACCCAGTGGGCTCATAGGTGTAACGTTAAAAATATTAGACTCAGAGTTTCTAAAATTTCATTCTGGAGGTTTATGGGAGGAAGTGGGTTTAGTACCTTACTTTGATGTATGAATAATATAAAGAAACTCTTGATAAGGGCTTGAGGTGGGCACACATGGAAAACCATGGCTGATGCACAAGCAATTTAATATACCCCTTAGATATCATTTAAATCTCTTTTCCAGTTTTCCTTAAGATCCTTAGGGCTGGATCCAGTGTTAATTACACAGATAATACTTCCAGTGATATCATAAACACACTAATCTATCTCATGTAGATGTTGTGAGGAGTTAATTAGATAGTATCTGGCTTCAATGGGAGTTTTGACTGCATAAAGAGCCAGATCTATTGTGCAGATCCCACAGAAAGTGGCCCCCACGTCTGGTATAAGAAAGTAATTTGGCTCTGATCAATGCAAAAAGAGTAATCTGGCATAGTTCCCAGGCCACTATACAAAAACGTCCTAATCGTTTAGTTCACAGATTGTCAAAAAAGAAAATGTTTGTGTCTGCGTGCCTTGAGAATGCCTGTTAACTTTTACACAGAATTCTTGGGCTAGGGCAAAATGCTTCAAGGCAAACGACTTTAATCTTTTACCAGGGTTTCAGATTCTGTCACTTCTCATTTCTCAACAGAAACCCAGTTGTCCCCTATAGGCATTCTTTGAAAGAGAAGTCCTATTATCTTGTTATTGAGGGAGGATTTCTTACTCTATTCCTCTCCTTTCATGCAGAAAGAAATACAGAATAACTATTGAGAGACGAAGTCAACAGGAAGAGTGTAATGTGGGCAAGCATCGGCAGTTACGTGAAGACTCCATTAGATCTCATTTTTCTGCTGCGTAAAGAAGAAAAAAAATCCCATTCTTCCTGAAAAAAACTTTAGGGAAATGGACAAAACCAAAGACATCAGTGTAAAAGAAGAGGCTCTTGAAGAACTCATTCTTTAAGCAGTAGAGTCATTTTGTCTTAATTTCTTTCAGAAACTCAGGAATGATTTACTAATCACATTATGCCACATGGCCTTTCATCTCGTGGGGAAAAAAAAAGATAGTTTCACATTGTAGGACGTTCTTAGTGTTTTGAGAGGGTATTTTCTAAGACATTTATTGAGGGCAGCAGTTTTGTGCTTAGGGCTGGGAATGCTTCTTCCTGACCCCTTCTTTTTAACTCCTAGTGCTTCCTTTCTTAGCTGCATCACAAGCAAGGATATCAAAATGTGGTTTCAATGCTGCTTTGCCATTAAAATAAAAATGTCTTCATTATGGGCTTCCTGCATTATTGAAACCAATGGGCCACTTTGCCATGGACCTCAGTGGGTGCAGGATTAGACTGAGAATTTAATCTCAGGAGTTGGCACTTGGGATGTAAATAACTATCGAGAAAGTAAAGAGGGTGGAAGCACTCAAGTCATTTTTTCATTGCACGTACAGTATCAAAATGAAGACAGGGTATACAGAGACTGCATCTCTTCTCACTTATACTAGTGTAAGTCAAGAGTAGCTCCATTGCAGTCAGTGGAGTTTCACTGGTATGAGACATAAGCAAGGGGAGAAGCAGAACCCTAGAGTGGATTTGCTTTTTCTTCAGCCTGACATATGGTTTTATATTATAAAAAAACATCCCAGAAGAGTTATCATCCTTCTCTCTCTCCATCATCACCACCTCTTAGCAGGGCCGGCTCCAGGCTCCAGCTTAACAAGCAGGTTCTTGGGGCGGCCAAGGGAGAGGGGCGGCACCTGCGGCAGTTCTGGGGCGGCAGGTCCCTCACTCCCTCTAGAAGCGAAGGACCTGCCGCTGAACTGCTGCCGCCGATCGCGGCTTTTTTTTCTTGCTTGGGGCGGCAGAAAGGCTAGTGCAGTACCTAAAGAGCCGGCTTCTGCTCCCATTGAAGTCAACGGCAGAAGTCCCCCTGATTTCAGTGAGAGGAGGGTACGATCCAGACTCTGTAAATATTAATGATAGGGGAGTGTTTGTACAGTAATGGTAATTCAAAAGATTTTTTTTTTTTTATAAAAATGACATTCCATGCTAGCATTTTATTTTTAGGTATCTTTACCTTGTATTTTTCTATTAGAAAATGTCTATTTTTGCTTTGGTAAGATTAAAAGTCAAGGTGAGAAGGTTTGAAGAAATATTTTTACAGTGTGAATAATGTGCACAGGAAGTCATTGATGTAAATAAAAGTTATTTTGGTTTATTAATATTAACCAGATTTTTTCCCCTCCCTCTTCCCCAGGCATGTGCAGAATGCAAATAATTAATTAGCTAAACTAAAATGCAATTGATTAATTAGTTGTAAAATTGCCAAAAAATATTCAGATTACAAATTTAGGCCCTAATCCTGCAGACACTTAACTTTACACACATTCAGGTCAATGAGACTGACTACTTACATGGGTAAAGTAAAGCATCTGCAGGATTGGGGCTTTAAGATGCTGCTGTGGGGCCTGATCCAGATCCTGCTGCCATTGATCTCTCTGGTAATTATCTCATTAATTTTATCATGGACTTCAATTGGAGCAGTACTGGCTCTGTTAAAAGTAGGTTATTTTATACTGTATATAGAAAAGTTCTTAACACTTTCTAGTCAGGAAATGTAGGTATTATTTAGAATGCCTGATTTGGAGAGTAACAGCTCTAAGAATATTGTCTGAGAGAGAGAGAAAAATTACCAAGTTTGTGAATCCTTTGGTTTATCCTGGCAATATTTCATATTAAGAAAACTTTTCTTTAACAGAGCCCTTAAAACTAGTCCCTAAGGCAGTGGTCCCCAAACTGTGGGCATACCCCCGAGGTGTGTGCGCAGAGGAACGTTTGTGGGCAGCACAGCAGGGCCCAGGCCAGCCCCTACCAGGAGGTGGGGAGGGAGCTCCATCCAGCCCCGCTCTGCCCCCAGTTCCGCTCCACCCCCAGCTCCTGGCCACAGCTGACGCCCTGACTCCACTCCTGGCCCTGGCCACAGCTCTGCTCCTGCCCCCACTCTCAGCCGCTGGCCCCCGCTCCTGGCCCCAGCTGCGGCCCCCAGCCTGGCCACAACTCCGCTCCCGGGGCGGCCGCAGACACATTATATTACTGGTAAGGGGGAGGGTGCGAGAGGAAAAGTTTGGGGACCACTGTTCTAAGGGCCAGATTCTGCCATTATTTACACTAGTGTAAATCCAGAGAAAGTGCACCGAAGTAGCTTACAGTAAACGGAGAGCAGAATTTGGCCCGATTTGTTTTATTACAGCTTTCTATTTTTTCAGTGTGTGGACAGATTTTGCTGGTGTGTTTCATCTACTTTTTTCTAAAACACGTATCTGGGCATGCGGTTACAGCTTGCATTTGTGAAGTTCTGTCTGATTCCTCAGGCATCGAGGCAGGGGCCCATTCTTGGAGCTGCTCTAGAGTAGATCAAAGCAGCTGGAAATGGTGGATTTGAGACCTTAAGGATTCCCTCTCATTGGGTAGCACAGAGTAAGGTAGAGGCTCTAATGCCCCATTTCACAGCCCAGGTCTGCAGTGTGTGTCTGTTGAAAAAATGACGTGGCCAATGCACCACTACAGCCACTAGAATGGCCCCTCTCAAGCCATGAACCATTGCGCTTGGCATAGGTTAGAGCAGAATTCACATTGCTCTAGAGCTGGCTGGAAAAAGTTGATCAATTTTTTGGAAAATTTCTAAAATGTTTTAGTTGAAACTGCTTTTGAAAATGTTAGCAAAAAATTTTACTGGTTTCAAAATCATTTTGATTTGTTTTTCACTTTTGGAAATATTCAATTTGGTTTTTTTCCCTCCTTTTCTCTCATTTTCTGTTTTGCTACTGAAAATAGGGAAAGAAAAAGAAGGAAGGAAAAAAGCAAAAAATAAAAACCAAAATGTTTTTGTTGTAAACCAAGGGCAGTTTAAAATAATATTTTTTCACATTTTGTTTGCTGTGACTTACACGGGAGGCTGGTCTGCCCCCTCCCCGAGCTGCCTCACAGATCAGGAACACAAAGGTGGGCTCAAGCTGCGTTTGTCCTCATCACCTGGTCCTGTGCCAAGCACAGTTAAGTCCAGGTAGAGGATCTGGGATAATTAACAGGACAATTTTTGATCGCATGATCTTGTTTCAACTAAATGGAATTGAGGAGAAAAGGGTAATTAGAGAGTCACTGTGAGGCTGAAAAAAAATCATGCAGCCCTGCTTTTAATCACAATCCTACATAGCATTGCCCAGGAAGTCTCACCAGCTGGGGCTCCTGTGGAGGACTGGCCACAGCTTAAAGCACCACAACCCACTTTATTCACTTCCAGAGGAGGCACCATAACATTGGGAGCATAGCAGACTGCCGTTGGAGGAATGCATGGAGCCTGTTTAGCTATTTTTTAAAAATCTCTGTCTGATAGTAATAACACCTTAGATTATTAAAAGTGAACAATTTTTTAACATTACTTTTTACCATTGACATGGTTTGTTTACTTTTTACATTTTCCTTAATTAGGACAAGGAAAATAGACTAGTCAGTCTCCCTCTCTGGTTCTCCTGCAGTAGCTCAGGGCTTAGGCTTCAAATACTGCAGGGCAATGTTTAAATTCAAACAAAAAACATTGATTTTCAAATAAGTTTTTAAAGAATTCTTTGGATCTAAGGGGCTATAAAAGTAAATAAAATGTATTGTAAAATGTGGGTTTCACAGAAGCTTGTTTAACCAAAACCTATGTTTGTGGCTATCCATATTTCACACACATTCATATAACAATAACAACAACAACAAATCAACATATAAAGGCCACAAATGAGCCCAGCACTTTAGCACACAAACTTAAGCACATCCATAAGTGTTAAAGCGCTATAGTTAATAGAGGACTCATACATAATTTTTTTTTTTTGGTAGCAGTTAAAGATGTTGGGGAAAGCTCTGCCTTCAGATATATGCCTAACGCCCATTGGCTGTCTGAATATCTGCAGGCAGAGTTTAGGAGTACAGGAGCTTTTGTTTAAATGACACATTTCACATGAGAAAGTTGAAGTATTTGCACTGTGCACATCTCTGTTTATAGAAATATTAGGCAGAAAGGAGTTTAAATGGTGTGTGGTCTTTTATTTTCAGACATCTTCGAATACGGAATGAGAATGATCCCGTAGACCATATGCAGGCCAAATTTCTGTTGAAGTCAATAGAAATGTTGCCAGTGAAAGATTTCAGGACTGGACCATCTGAAGGGGTTAACAAGTAGTGCCATGGGCTATGATAGTGTTCTCTCCTCTTGGGAATCACAAGAAACCTATGCACTTCTTTTTGGCCTTAATTCAGTCTTAAATTTAGCATGTATGTGAAATGGAGACCATCCCTTTATATTTTACCCACGTGGGTTAAAGGGGAGGCGGCTTTGGTGTTTTACAAGGATATTATTGGCTTTTCATCAGGAAAATAATATTGCCATGACTTGGAGACTTTCTTGGATTAGTGTTTAATTATGAAATAACTGTAGATATATTTTTTTAAAATCTAGAATTGCTTCTTCCAGAATGCACATTTCAAAATGCCTCTGACTGGTGTACACCACATTTAGACCCTACAAAAATGACTTAAAAGGTGCTGGACTAGAGTTCATTCAAAATTTCTCATTAACCACTAATGTTAATATTCTGCATCGATGGCAAAATACTCTGAAGAATCTGACACTGTTAAAGTTTATATGTTAAACTACAGCACATCAGATGTCTTTCGTGGATTCATTAGGTGCTGAAATTTCAGAAGGTTAAAAATCCTGACTCTGTGTAAACTGTTGCTTGGTGTTTCTGTTGTGTGAATGTTCCTACCAGACGCTTGAGCAAGCAGAGGAAATGTACCTAATAGGGGATTTAAAAAAATCTTGTTTTAATTGTTAATTTCTTAATCTAAGCTGATCCGCACAAGGAATAACTGCACAATTCTCTCACACCGAAGTCTGTGACCATGGGTTTTACAAACATTAGGCCAGATCGTCAGCTGACATTTATTGGCACAGCTACATTGACTTCAGTAGAGTTGCACTGATATTTACCAGCTGAAGATCTGGTTCATTTCTTTGACACCTTATCCCCTATGACCCACATGCATGGGTGTTTCTCCATATAGTATAGGAGGCGCCACTAAAAAAGCCAATGTAACAGTTACCACACAGTGGTATACGAGATCATTAAAGTTTTTCTTTGAATTTAGTACATAACTGGGGTGACTGTGAGGTAATGATTGGCAAGTGTTGACTGTTTAATGGCTTCTACTGTAGCAAAGAATTCAAGGAGTGGAAAGGTCTGTTGGGAATAGAGAATTAATACCTGCACAGTTGAGTTGAGGGAGAAAAGAAAGAGAAACTCAGGGACTGATTGTACGCCCATTGATGTGCTACTGACTTCAATGAGAGCAGGATCAAGCTCTTGCTTTCTGCACAGGATGCGGTCTATATTATTTTATACTTAAGCTCAGAGGACCAGCCCAAGGACTATTCACCAATTAAATCCCACTTAAGACCTCAAAATATGGCTTAAGTTGAATTTAAGTGGCACATAGGACTTGGGCTGACCCTCTGCCCAGGGGTGACTCACCTCTAAAACTAAGTGCTTACCTAAATAAGAGTGTTTATTTTATTGAGCATGTCTAAAAATACAAAGCCCCAGGCATTGGGGCAGAATGCGGAGAGGAAGGTGATGGGATGGATTTGCTTTGTTCCTTGTGCCTAGTATGTAATTATCACGAAACCAAGAGGACTCAGGATAGAGACTGTGGAAGTTAACTTTGTCCCCTTTTTTGGGGTGATACTATTCATTATCAATGTAAAAATACTGGACAACACAGAAATGTAGTATCAGTCTAGTAGAAAATGAATGGAAAGCTGCACAGTATATTGTACTGATGTAAGTAGAACTATATGCATATAATGTGATTTTATTTATTGTTTTTGTGTCAAGGAGAATGTGTATTCATGACTGTGGATATAACCTCTGTTTTGTGTGTGTAATGTATTTCTTTCTTTTACAAGTTGGTCATTTAAAATATCTACGTTCGTCAGTGCCCACTGATTTTAATTGTGTACATTTTTTGTAAACACATCAAGAAGGCAAGAATGTCACATATCCAGATTATAACAAAATGTTCCCATTAAAGAAATAGAAATCTGATAGTGTACATTTTCCTGCTCTGTTCTCATCACCTGTTGATTTTATTGTTGGTCTCTAATGTTTGGCGCCATCAGAGTACAGTGTGTTACTGATAAAAAGATTCTTCTGATTTTACTTTTAACACATCTAATGAAACCCGGATTTTAATAATGACTAGGGCTTATCAAAGGTGAAGTATTAAATAAATCCAGTAATTGATTACACTGGGAGTCATTTTAATTGTTTCAAAAGAAAGATACCACAACTGTTTCAAAGTCCAAAAAAGGCTTTGAAAAATATGTAAAATGTTTGATACATTTCTTGGATTCTCCAATGAGATATAAAATAGAGACATGATTATTTAAATCAACTGGCTATTAAACCTCTATGTGCAAATTCTTGCAGTCGGGCAAAACTTGCACTGAAGAATTTTTTCCAAGAATGGATTGCAGGATATGTATCAAATCTCTTACATTAGTGACTGTATCACTCTGACCCATTTCTGGGATTTTAAAACACAGTCATCAGGACATCGTGTCACTCCTGGTCTACAGCCTTCTTATAAACATACATTTGTATGTTGCATCAATGTTATGGTGCAATCCAAATTTAAGGCCAATTCTTGAAACCATACCAGTCTTTGATAACCTAAAACAACTTGAAAATGAATATGAGGAGTCAACATCTAATCCATGTTCACATCAAAATAAAAGACCTTGAGAATTTACAGGAGAGAAGGTTTAGATATGTCACAGCCAACAGAGTGACCAGGGCCATCACCAGGGTGGGCCGAGCAGGGCAGCCACCCAGGGCCCAAAGCTGCGGGCATGGAAAAATTATGAAAAAACAGTAAGGAGTGCAAATAGGCTTGTTCTCTCCAGGCGGTACAATGACTAGCTGTGACTCTGAGCATAACCATAGAAGTGCAAGTCTACAGGCAAACAAGAAAAGGGTAAATGAAAGCAAAAAATATAGGCCCAACGAGGTCCAACAATTGAATACTTTGCACTATGTAGTATCTTATCCATGGATCTCCAAACAGGGCACTAATACTAATTCTTTCAGCACCCCTGTGACATTGATGCATATCATTCAATTTATAGAGATGAGTAAACCCTAAGAAACAGAAAGCGTAGCACTGGGAAAGTTGCTTAACCTATATATTCCACCCACCCATGTACCCACTTTAAAAAAAAAAGTGCACGTTTTCATATTTTATGTTTTGATCCCATTCAAGTCTGACATTTGTCATAAAAATTCCCAGGGGCCGCATAGGAATTTTGAGGCTGTTTTCTAAGAAAAAATTATCCCAGGAGAAAAATGGGAATGCATTGTTCCCCTGCTCTGGTAAATCTCTTCTCACCTCAATCTATGATATGCCATTTTCTAGTTATTACCCAGTAGCCTAATTCCCCCAGTCTAGTATCCTATCAATTTCAGGGGGCTGCCAAGTGGTTCACTCTCCCCATACTTGCCAAGATCCCGGGGCTAACTATACCCTTTTCACTGGGCCTGGTGCTGTGATGATGATAACATTGAAAGGTCCTTTGGGGCTTTTCTACAATTCATGTCCCAGATTGTACTATGGGTAGTTAAAAGGCAGCCGCCTTCCCCCTTCCCAGAAGGGTGCTAACCTCACAGGAAGGGAATGAGTGAGAAGTCCAGCATGTTCTCTTCTGACTCTTCCACCCCACACTTTGAGGTGTGATGCATAAGAAAGGCCTCACTGAAGGATGTAGGTTTGGGATCATTTTGAGGGATGGTGTTTGGGGTGTAATACTACTTTAAACAAGACAGTTTGTTTAAATTTCTATTTATAATTTCTCCGATGATCCTAACCAACTGCTTTGACCCCTTGGTGCGTAACGTCTGAAATTGTCAACAAGAAATGCAAAGAGTCAAGTTGTTTTTACATAGTTCTATACTGGAGCTCTTCGAAGAGCTAGTAATGACATGGTTATACACTGGAAAGTCAGGAATTCAAAACTGGTCAGTACTCAACCACCTTGACACGATAAACACGAGGAGCAGGGCCTATTGCAGGGAGATGGGCAGCATGGGGAAACTGGAAACTAGGCCTGAGACTCCCACAAGATTTAGAGAATTCAGATAAGCAGATGCATTTTTGGATGCCTAACTGGACTGAAATAAGCCTCTGAAGCCTTTGAGATTCACCCAACACCAGTTATAAATAGGATATTGGAATCATGACATTGAACAGATGAAAATGTAGGCTGGTATCAGGAAAAATTGCAGAACAGTGTAGTCTACTAATCTCCCAAAGTTGGCGTGTAGAATTTTTGTTGCTTCAGGTATTTAAAGCAAAAGCCTTTGAGACCACGCAGCAGGGGGAAATCCTGCAGCAGCAGGTGGGAAGGCAAGATAATCTGATTGGTTATCATTTCCATCTCTGATTCCCCATTACTTATGGGCCAGGATACATTCAGAGGAAAGCTCCAAATTAGTGCTGGAGTTGAAAGCAGCCTGGATACTGACAGAGTGATCTGGGGGAAGCAGACAGGAAAAGGGAGACAGGGAAGAGAGGGATCTAATTTAACTAAAGCAAGCCACACACCGTATAAAAATTTCCAGTTCCATTTGGGAAGAGAGTTGAGGTTCAAGCTAAGGAGGATTGGTTCACAAATCTCAGCCCAGAAACCCATAATTCCTTGAATATTTATAGGTGTGCACCACTAGGCAACAGCAAATATCTTAAAGGCCTCATTAACAATTCCCTCTTTTGTCAGATCCTGGAGATTAAAGACATTAGGAGCTATTGACACTTCCAGGGCTCAATGTGCTGCTATATGTTCTCATCACCTGGGCCATGATTGGCCTGAAAATTCCTTCCCCTGTCCCTAACTGCAACTGGACCAACAGATTTCATCAGCACCAGCTAACATTGAGTTTCCCCACTCCTGAAGTTCCCCTTTCTGGGCCAAGGAAATAAATGAAGGATAAACAACATTTCCCAACCTTGAAAGTCTATGTGTGAGCAAGAGGAGGACCTGGATTTCCATCACACTCTATTTTTCATTGCTCGTTTTCACCTTCAGATCATTCTCCATTTTTTCCTCCTTCCCTCTCCTCCTCTGTGGTCCTCCCACGCTTCTCTCCCTCCCCTCTTCCTTCTAATTTTCCTCAGCTCTTTCTCCAAGGTATTTCTGATTTTCAAAAGGGTCAATCTGGGTGCTGTAGAACCCAGAAAGATGTCCTCACAGTACCTGCAGCCGAAGACAACCAAAAAACAAGCTCTAATGGCCTCTTCTCTGTTTGGATTCACTGGAGTGGGAATCAGGAAACCTGGATTCTATTCATGGTTCTGTCACTGACATGCTGCATGTTTCTCCCCACCTCTGTGTTTCTCCTTCCTCTCTGTCTGTCTTGTCTATTGTGATTGCAAGCTATTTGGGGGTAGATGGTGTCTTACACTATATCTTTGTACAATGCGGCTTCAGGATACTACTGTAATATAAATAACTACAAATTGTCTTCAATCCTTTTCAATGACGGGGTATCTTAACTTTACTCTGGATGGATGGGACCTTGAGAGGCCATCTAGTCCATCGCCCGCCTTCCTCCCCTCCCCCCGCCCCAGACTGAGGCAGGATCAAGGAAAGCTAGACCATCCCTGCAGGTGTTTGTCCAACCTGTTTCTAAAAACCTCCTATGATGGGGATTCCACAAGCTACCTTCGAAACCTATTCCAGAGCTTAACTACCCTTATAGTTAAAAAGTTTTCCCTTATATCTAAAGAAATCTCCTTTGCTGCACATTAAACCCATTAGTTCTTGTCCTACCTTTAGTAGACATGGAGAACAATTGATCACTGTCCTCTTTATGACAGCCCTTAACCTATCTGAAGACTTATTAGGTCCCCACTCAACCTTTTCTCAAAACTAAACATGCCCAGTTTTTTTAACCTGTCCTCCTAGGTCAGGTTTTCTAAACCTTTAACATTTTTGTTGCTATCTTCTGGACTTTCCAATTTGTTCACATCTTTCTTAATGTGTGGCACCTAAAACTGGACACAGTATTCCAGCTAAGGTCTCCCCAGTGCTGAGCAGAGTGGAAGCGTTACCTCCCATGTCTTGCATGCAACACTTCTGTTAACACACTCCAGAAAGATATTAGCCTTTTTTGCAACTGCATCACACTGTTGACTCATATTCAATCTGTGATCCACTATAACGTCTTATCATATGGATTATTTTCATGTACTCTTATTAGGAAGGTAAAATAAACCTCATTTGGGTATTCTGAACCTTTTCCCCCCCATTTGTTGCTGCCTTCTCTCTGAACTCTGTCCCTTCAACCCTTGAGGAAAAATGAAAATCTACACTGCAATCTTGCAACCTTCAGCCATGCCCAGGCCCACCCATTGACAACTTGACCTTAAATAAAATGTATTGTCAGACATAAGCTGTTATGAGTTCATGTCCAGCTAGAACATATTGTACCTAACTTAGCAACCTTACACTATCAACAAGACAGTAGAGGGAGGAGGCAAAGACATGCCTTCACATTCCTCATAACATCTGTGCAACTCTTCTTATTACCATATGGCTGTAAAATGTGAACTCATATGCTGTATGTTTCTTTTATTATCTTTAGAACTGCACCTCTATGCACACCCAACAAGGAAAGGTACATGGCAGACAAAAACTGTAAAAGTGTGGTAATGGTTCCCTCTTTGTAAATGGAAAAAGGGATGCACAAAACAGTAACTAACCCACACACCACTGCAGTGACAATGAACAGCACCACCTCTCAGAGAATGTTATAACATTCTCAATGGCAGCTCCATTTTCCTTACAGAGTAAGTTCAGGTATTTGACAAAGCCCTTTCTTTTTCTATTCTTGAGTTAGTTAGATATTCAGGTTGAATCACTATAAGTGATGGAAGTGGGGCAACACCCACTATTTCCACACATCAAAGTACCCTTGATCTGAAATATTTTCAGATGCTTTGGTGGAGATTTTGAACAGTGATGAGTTAAAGTTTGTGCAGCATTTTTTACATCTACGTTGGATGGCTCTGTTTCTGGTTGCCCAATTTGACAAACCTAAAAAGCACCTGATTTTCAAAAAGGGCTGAGCACCCACCCTCTGAAAAATCAGGCTCCGCAAGTGCCTCTGATTGAGGCATCCAAAAATCACTACTCACTTTTGAAGAACTTGACCTTTGCCTCCTCTCTTTCTGGTAGTTTCATTAACTCAGACTATTTCCATAAAAGTTACATATTGAGAGGCATGAACCATAGTAAAGGAGTTGTGTGTAAAACTTAAAAAAAAAAAAAAAAAAAAGGCAGAAAATGATTTTTAACTCAAGTAAATAGTAACACATAAACCTCATACTCCCCGTTGTTAATAAGCTAACAGTGACTAATTTATTCTCCCTACCCTGTTGTTGCATTGATATTGTTACCTATTGACTTCAAAAAGGACATTAACCCTTTTGTGGACATCACAAATGCAACATGATTGTCTTGTACTCGCATTCAGAAAGAGATCCTAATACAATGCTCTGTCAGAACATCACACCTCAGTTCTGCAGCTAGAGTGGGTGGGATGCCACACATGCAACATATTTAATTTTTACAGTGACTCTGGGGCTCTAGTTTTCACACGCTGCTCAGCCTCACTCCTCCTAGCAAGCCTCATTGGATGGAATCAGGCTTGCTGATAAGGAGTAACTTCCCAGGAGGATGGTGGAAAGACGAGTTCATCTGACCTTGCTGATGAGCTCCCCGCAGCTCTAGTTACAATGTCCAAACCAAGAAGGCAATGTCATGCCAGCTGAATGCATAATTAAAAAAAAATCAAATCCAAAAAGGCAAAAGGAAACCAACAATTGATCAATGTAGTCCACGCAGCTCACATCGATAGCATGTTGATGAGCAAGAACACTGATTAAACATTGCTTGGCTGTTGATAAACCTTCAACGTTGAGTTGTAAGACTTGGAGTGAGGGCTTGATGGTATGAAAACCATGGGATTGCACTGTTTTAGGGTTACCAGAAGTGGCAATACTGGGATTCTTCAAGTATGAACATGCGGAATTCGGTTTTCTAGGAGGATCATTACCTTCCCTGGACTGTGCCGGATACTGACAGGTGGTGCAATGAAAACGCTGATCCATTGCCACTGAAGCATACCCAGTTTATTTAGGCGTGACCCTCGACTGACCACTGACATACAAAAATCACATAAGCAAGATAGTAGAGAAGGTCAAGACATGCAACAACCTTCTCAGCAAACTGGCAGGTTCTATATGGGGAGCAGATGCTCCAACTCTAAGGACCTCAGCCCTTGCCATCTCAGACTCAATAGCAGAGTACTGTATGAAGTCGGTTGGCATACATCAAACTTGTTGACAAGCAACTCATCTCAGCAATGTGCATCATCATAGGAACTCTCCAACCGACATCTTCCATGGCTTCCAGTTCTGAGCCACATTGCTCGCCCTTAAATCAGGAGAGAGACTGCAGCTGGCAACTTGCTTGAGAAGCAGGGCTGGCCTTACCATGAGGCAAACTGAGGCGGCCGCCTCAGGTGCCAGACTGTGGGGGGAGGGGGGCGCCACTAGGACCCAGGGTGTAGAAAATTGTGTCTGCTGCTGGTGCATATGTATTCTATCTGCTCTAGATGCACAGAGAAGGTGAAGCGCTGTGCTGGAGGAAGGAGAGCACAAGAGACATTACAGGCAGGCAGGAGAAAAGGTGAGAGGGAATAACAGAAAGCAGCAGGAG
>NW_020664420.1:16581829-16605643 GCF_002925995.2 Terrapene triunguis | reverse complement strand
GGGCGGGGCGGGGGGCGGGGCCGGGGCCCCGTGGAGTGTCCTCTTTTGGGACACTCCACATATGGTAACCCTAGTTGAGAGCCACTATAGCTAACACAGAACAGCAGTCCTGAGTGAAAGAAGAAAACGCCCCTCTGGGGCAGCATTCAGAAAAAGAAAGAAAGCAAAAGAAGCTTTTCTATCTAAGCAGGAAGGAGCTCTCCTGAGGTACATAGACACAAATGTTCACGGTGAGCCTTCCGGCCCCAGTGAGGATGTGAATGGTGAGGAGATGCCTGATCTTCCAGTTAGTCGGAGTGCAGGTGACCTGGCAGCAACTGCAGCATCCATATCTACATCTCAAATGGATGTAACCATGCATATTCCTGAAGAAAAGTGTAGATCAGAGAAGAGTGTGGTGGAGGCACAAGAAACAGCTGCTGCTGAGTTTAGTTCCTTAAGTCTAGATGATCCAGGACTCTGGACCCACTTGAGCAGTAGCCTGAGGGACTTCCTTGTACTGCATGGGCCACATCAAGTGAAAAACTTCATGTTCCCCAAAGACAATGAAAATAAAAGTTTCCATCCAACATATTACTGGAATGAAATCCCCAATGGTGACAAAGTGGAGAGGCCATGGCTTATGTACTCAAAAACCCAGAATGCTGCATACTCTTTTTGTTGCAAACTCTTCCAGTCTAATGTTCCAGCCACATTGGAGTTCTACAGGAACAAAGGACTGGAAAAATCTGGCTAGAAATCTGGCATGCCATGAGGAGGCAGCAAATCACCAGAGAGTATTCCATAGGTGGAAGGAGCTTGAGATGAGACTAAAGTTAAAGGCCACCATAGATGATCAGCATCAAGAGAAGATTGCATCAGAGTCTATTTATTGGCAAAATGTTCTGAAAAGGCTTATTGCCACTGTGAGAATGCTTGCTACCCAAAACCTAGCACTGCGTGGCACTTCAGATCAGCTGTATGTGCTGAACAATGGAAACTTCCTTAAAACTGTGGAGCTGATGGCTGAGTTTGATGCTGTACTCCAAGAGCATCTAAGAAGAGTCACCAGCCAAGAAATGTACACACACCAGTACCTTGGAAAAAGGATTCAAAATGAGATCATACAGTTACTGGCAACAAAAGTCAAACAGAAGATTGTGGCAGATCTGAAGTCAGCAAGATATTACTCTGTTATTCTGGACTGCACACCTGACATCAGCCATACGGAACAAATGACTTTAATGGTGCGTTTTGTAACAACAACAGAACCTAGTGAAAATGTCCCTGCAATGGTGACTGTCAGAGAGCGTTTTCTAGAATATATTGACATTGATGATACTACAGGAGCTAGTATGACAAATGTGCTTCTTAAAAAGCTGGAAGATACTGGAATTGTGATCGCTGACATGAGAGGTCAGGGCTACGATAATGGTGCCAACATGAGAGGAAAGAACAGAGGAGTGCAGACACGGATCTGAGAGTTAAACCCTCGAGCTTTTTTTGTCCCGTGCAGTTCTCATTCATTGAACTTGGTGGTCAGTGATGCAGCATCAGCTTCTAGGGAGGCTGCTGAATTTTTTAATGTAATTCAAAGCATCTATGTATTTTTCTCTGCATCAATTCATCGATAGCAAATTTTGAAGCAACATCTGGGAACATCCTCTCTGACACGGAAACCACTGAGTGCCACACGATGGGAAAGTCGAGTGGAGGCAATAAAGCCTATCAAACACCAAATTGGGCAGATAGATTATGCCATTATGGAGGATAATGCTATGACAGGAACTGTTCGTGGGAGAACAGTGGCAGAGGGAAATGGAATCACCAGAAACATACATAACTTCAAATTTCTGTGAGACTTAGTGTTGTGGCATGACATACTGTTCGAAATAAATGTTGTAAGCAAGAGACTCCAAGGTGTTGACCTTGATATATCTGAAGCAATGGAACAACTGGACAAAGCAAAGTCATACCTACAGTCTTACCGGTCAGATGAGGGATTTCAAAACGTTCTGAAGAGTGCACAGAAGTTGGCAGAGGAACTTCACACTGAAGCTATTTCCCCACCTATTCAAGAATACAAGAGTCACCGAAGAAGACATTTTAATTACAAGGCATGGGATAATCCCATGAGAGACCCCAAACAACAATTCAAAGTTGAATTCTTTAACCAGGTCCTAGATTGTGCAATACAGTCAGTTGAAGAACGTTTCATGCAGCTCAAGGAACAGCAGTATATTTGGGATGTTGTATGATATTCCAAAACTCACTATACCCGAAGAAGACCTACACCAGCTGTTCAGGCATTTGAAAGTTAAGTGTTACTTAAAATTTTTGAACAAGGGCATTTTAAGTTGTTAGTTCTCCTTTATTGGGGTAGGTGGCAGAGCAGTACCATGAGAGGAGTAGAACAGGAAGAAGGCAGAATTGAGACCTTTCAAAGTTTTGGCCGAAGCGAGGGGCATGGGGGCGTCATTTGAGTTCCACACCTCAGGTGCCAAAATGTTGTGGGCTGGCCCTGTTGAGAAGGTACATGCCAACCCAAGCTTGCCCTTGTTCAATGACCTTTTTAGTCCACTAGCTGCACATCTTTCATCAAGACACCCATTGTGATCAAGGCTGCCATGCCAGGCTGTGACAGCGGAGTCCCTATGGTGGGAAGACTGGTGCTTAACACCAACCACCAATCAGTTCCTCATCACAGACCCTAATGCTCACCCTCTCGGCTTCAATCTGCCATATCGTCAGTGGACTCTTCTCAACCAATTTTGGACTGGGCAAGGCCTC
Organism: Terrapene triunguis; assembly: GCF_002925995.2. Taxonomy (NCBI): domain Eukaryota; kingdom Metazoa; phylum Chordata; order Testudines; family Emydidae; genus Terrapene; species Terrapene triunguis. Next base: position 16,602,874 of record NW_020664420.1, on the reverse strand, counting down.
TGTGCAGCCAACCAGCACTGTAGGGGTCTTTGAGACAATCCAGGCTGCAGTGTGGCACAGATCAAACAATGATACACATTGTTGAGGAGTGCCCGCTAGCCAAATTCAGTGGTGGGCTCCGAGAGCTCCACTTGGCCACTAAGAACGCTATTGCTTGGCTCGACGAATACGCAAAGACAAAGTAAATAAATATAGTCTACAGTTTAGGAATACACATGGGTTCCTCACTAACGCTACGCTATTACATAGTAGCATCTGTGAGTAATACTCTATCATCTCCCGTCAGAGGTGCTGGAACAATTTGTATAATGGGGGTGCTGAAAGCCATTGAATCAAACTGTAAACCCTGTATATGATAGAAACCACTTCAAACCAGGGAGTGTGGTAGCACCCCCAGCACTCTTGGTTCCAGCATCTGCAGTTGCTAAGAGACTCCCTCCAAATTTGGCAGATCTCATTTTTCACGCTTTCATCACCTCTCAGCTGGATTACAGCTATGCAATAGCCCTGAGCACGAAGCCTTCGATGCATGGAAACTCCAACTAGTACAGAACACTGCAGTGCATCTCCTCAGCAACACAGATAAGGTGAGCACATCACACCTGTCCTCCACCCAACACTGGCTTCCCATAGAATTTTGAAACAAATTCAAGGTCTTGGTCCTTACCTTCCAGGCACTCCATGGCCTTGGCCCAGGATATTTAAAAGACCAGCTAGAGCTAAAGCTCTGGGATGGAGACCGTGGCTGACAACTCCATTCTTCTGGCACAGTGGAACTCTCTACAATAAGGGCAAAGCTTGTATGTGCAAAAGACAAAAATGTATCGGGGGCAGTCCTGTACTCTGGAATGAACTCCCCCAAGAATTAAAGGACCATCACAAACCCCACCATTTTCTGCTCTAAGTGCAAGGCACATTCCTTTGACCTTGCCTTCTCTAATATAAAAATGCACCACAAGTATATGTAAAAAAACCTCACAAACCTAAAACCATATGAAAACAAGACACTCCACTGCACACTCTTCTCCCCCTGGGGAGAAGATGAGAGGACAAACAGTACATGACAGATGTTAGTCACTTTGCTTAATGCACTACTTGAAGGTGCTCAGACACTGTGGTGATGAGTGTGATACAAGGACCAACATAGAACAGAAAATGTCAATGTTACATGTTAACGATATGCTGGACATAGCGCTTCGTTATGCACCAGTTGTGCTTCATTATTACACCCCGCTTCTGGGTATAAAATATTATTCAATGCTAATGGAAGTGTGTCCTCCTCTCTGTGAACTTACTGATTTGCACAGTTTCCACTGTTTGGAGAGGAAACCAATACTTGAAAAGCAACATTTATCATGGATATTTGGTTCCTTTGTTTGTTTGATCAAGTCTAATACTCAGAAAGAGCAAATTTTATTTTAAATAGGGTCTGAACATCAGAAATGGTTCCAAACGTGCTCTTCAGTGGGGTTACAACTACTTACACCAGCTGCGAATCTGGTCCATAAGATAAAATACATACATATGAGATTTCCCATAAACTGTTATAGAAGATTCATGTAATACTATCAAAACCAAAACCCCATTTTTTGTAAATGAGAATACAGAATTTGGCAAAAAAACCCACATCTTTTAGAGTACATATTCCAGGTTTTGAAGTATCTGGATGTCTATCAGGTTCTTCTCCATTTTTTCCCAATTTGGTAACCACAAAAGAAAATCCTATATGAAGAGCTAGTTGAAAATTTTTCAGCAAAATTACTTTTGAGGAAAATTGGGTTTTCAACTAATCTACATTTTCCACAAAAAGTGTCGGCTTTCCAAGGAAAATGTTGATATTTCACCAAAAAATGAAAACAACTATTTCAGCTGAAAACCAAAATATTTAAATTCAAAATAACACCACAGTGCCTTATGGGTGTTGTTGGTCACTTGCCTCATATTCACATTTCCTCCAAGCTCTGGGCTCTCTGTAGGGTTACCACCTGGGATGGTATTTGAACAGCCTGGCCAGTTTTTTTTTAAATGGGCTTGCCAGTTGCCAGAAAAATAATTTAATCTGTGGGTCTAAAGATTTGCATTATCATCACACTGGGATATCTAATGTTAAAAGTTTCTGTGTCCGGCTAAAGATGCAGTTTAAGTGATAACAGATCAAAACTGTTGAAAATACAGCAGCTGTCTGCCCACCAATACGCAAGAGCACTGCGCGTGTGTAGGGGAGAGGGTTTGAGTTGCGCGAGAGTGAGGAGATGTGTGATGTTATCAATCACTATATGTGCTCTCTCTCTCTAGATACTATAAGTGACTGTTGAAGGGGGGGAGAGTGCAGAGTTGCCTTGTGGTTGGGGTTGCCTGGTGTGTGGGGGTTTTGAATTTCAAAAGTGCTACCCTTGGTCTCTGGCTGTAGGATATCTCCCATTATGCACCACAGCCAGGGATTCCTATGATATGCCCTTCACCAAGATGGGAAAAATAGTGCATCATGGGAAATACAGTCTGGCCAGAGAATCCAGTCAATGAAAGAAAATGGGAGCATAGCACACTAGAACTACAACTTCCGTGAGGCACCAGAGCTCCATTTTGAATTGAAATATTTCAGTTTTCTGCTGAAATATTTCTCTGAAAAGTCAACATTTTCCCTAGGAAAAACCCCTTATTTTCTGACCCACTCTACTTTTAAGCATGCAATTCTAATGAGGTAATTAAGACAACCTAGGTGTATGATACAGTACTGTCTTTAACAGGCAGGCACTGAAAAGGCAGAAAACTTAAACAGTAAATTTTACTTTCCTGGTAAACTCAAAGGAGAATGTCTAATATCTAAGGCCCCAATTCTGCCTACTTTATGATGGGTAATAATTTACTCCACTGTAGTCCTATTGAAATCAGTGAAATTATTTGCATAACACGGTCCTCATGCAAAGCCCATGGAAGTTTCGTATTGAGTTCAGTGGCCTTTCAATCAAGCTCTATGTTACTTCTCAGTGTGAGGAATGGCAGAAGATTCAGGCCCTGCTTTTAAATTGTCCCATGCTCTGACAGGAATTCATATCAGCTGATCTAGATACATTGCACAATAAAAATTCTGAATAGTATTCTAGACTGGAGTAATTGCTTTCCTTTGGCACTGAAGCAAGCAGAGGATAAAGAAAAGAGAAATAAATATTTTTGCAAAATACATTCTAAACAATGAACATTAAATCATTTTTCCAGGAGTGTGCACAGTAAAATTGACACAAAAGAAAATTGTTACAAGTTTCTTTAATTCAGAATTACTCCATTTAATTTTTACATTCACACTGTATTCTAAAATCTCTTGCTTCCTAAAGTCAGTAACTAGTAACGTGTATTTAAGTCTACACTGATATAACGCAGGGGATAAAAAAAAAGGGCAGATAGGTCTGGTTTTTAGAATCAGAGGTGTCTTTGTTGTGGAAAGATGTCAGTTCCCAAATGTTCACTATACTATGCAGATCTGTGTACCTAGGACAGGTTTACAGATCAAAATCCATCTCCCCAGGGATTTACAGCAACTTGTAAATCCATGAGGAATTTTTCAGCAAAGTTCCACGTCCTAATTCATTCACGTATGAGAGCAGATTTGTTCTAATGTTCTTTAAAAGGGGGTGTTTTAAACTACATCCTCCCCCCACACACAGAGTTATATAAATTCAGAGTGATATCATTTTATCTACTTTGTTAGATTAGAAATGTTCACTCAGGATTCTATGAGGAATTCCCATGACTTTTGTGTTCTTATCTGACGTGAGAAACGAGACACAGAAAACCATTGAGCATTCACTGTAGGTTCTTTTCTCAGATTTGTTGCTGAACGTACTTTTCACCCTGTAGCACAGAAGCTTGTGTCAGCAGTTTAAGTGACTGAGATAATTGATAACTAAGGATGCAAGATCTTTATCTGTTTTCCACATGAAAGTACTCCTGAACATCTAAAAAAGTTTCCATTTTTCTGAAAACAATACTTGTTTTATTTCATTGGAAATTACATAGGAATACTCAATACAATAAAATGTACATTTCCTAGCTCAGTATATAACTTCAGATTTTGACTCAGGTTAAAATAAATAGCAAACCTTTGGTGATTTCACAGCCTCTTTGCCTGGATGGGTTACTTGGGGCTAGTTTGCTATGTAACTATCTTTATTCCCTCCTCCCTCCCCCTTCAGGGCTCCAATTCTGTCCTTACGGCCCTCTCTCTCTTTCACCTTCACTTTCTTTCTCTCGCCATCCTTAGATATCTTTTCTTTCTGTTATTAAAATCACAGCCAACACTTTGTCGAAACATCTTCCAGTTCTACTCTCTGAATATCAGAAGCATACTGAAAATGATTTCACCCTTCATACCATGCTTTCCATCACAATATTAGCCTCCTGGAAAGTCCAAGAATGTTGTAGATGTAAATGATATAGCTAGATCCAGGTTTGCAGAAACTGTGCTTGTAGCCCGGGCCTAAGGAGTGTATCTGGGTCATGAGAAAGCGGCCAAAGCCCTGCCATGCTCTGGCAATCCCAGACTGAGAAATGACCCCTGAGGGCTATGATAACTTAGAGTGATTTGGAACAACTTTGAGGTGCTCTAATTACACAAGGGATGCAGATGGTCCCCACCCAGTCAGCCTCAGGATTAGGGAAGATTAAGGTGTCTTAATAACATGATTGCACACGAGCGCGCGCGCACACACGCATGCTGTTCAGGTGCATGGATCAGAGCTCTAGCACCCCTGAAAAATTGGTCCAATGGGACTAAGCATGAAATTTAGGCCTTTCAAGATTGAGCCCTAAATAATTCAAACAGTACTTTGTTAAATCAGGCTTTTGATACGGTTGTCACGTCGCCATTTTAAAGGGCTTTTGTAAACCATCCTTCCTTCTATTCTGTTCTGGTTCTTACACCACTTCCATTACCATGGTGTGCAAATGTGTGCAGAACAGAGGGTGTGATTACACTATTTTATCAATACATGATTTGATACTGGGCAATTGTGACCGGCAATTAAAATTACATTGCTTCCCTCTCTTTGTAATAACTGATTACAAGTGAACCAAAAATATTATGTTAACCATCTGTTAATATTAGTTTGAAAAAAAGAAGTGATAAATATTTTTGAGCAAAGTTATTTCTAAAGACATAGGAAATTATCTCCATGCAGAATTCTTGACTACAATTTGTTTGCAAGAGGACTTTTTTGATGTTCTCAGTAGGCTAGGAAATGCCCCTGGCTCACAGTGAAACAAGCGAGTTCAAGAATGGAAAGGCAGAAGCACCCTTTTTGAGCTTTGAAAAAACAATTATATTGTATCATCCTGTGGTAAGATCTATACTGCCAGGGGAAAAATATATCCAAATATGTTTTTTTCCATAGGACTCTTGGGAGAACACAAGCATGAACACATGAAACCCAGATGCAGAAACCACACAGAAGCCAGAATATGTTGTAATTGTGATAAATGATTTCCTATCATTCTCAGTTAGCCTCAAGGCTTCCCAAGGAGATTTTTTTTAAAAGTCTGAATTGATATAAAAAAGCTAACTTACTGTACAGCATTTGCAAAGCATTTGGTACTTTTGTTACTCAAGAAGATAGGAGAGTAAACAAAAGAAAGTAAGAACTCACACAAGCCATCACATTGCTATTTACACAGGAATACATTTAAATGTGATCTCCAGGGTGGGTTTTTTTTAAACAAACTCTGAACTGGATACTGGGTTCACTTATCCAGAAGTAAATCAGGAACAAGTCCATGAAGTTAATGGAGTCATGCAGCAGTAAAGGTGGCATGCGCTCATAATCAGGCCCGTTATTTTTATTGATTTAATCACCACCTATCTAAGAACAGGAACAATAAAGGGATTTAACAATCACAAATCTCTGGCACCATGCCAGCAAAGCACTTTAAGCACACAAATAATCCCAATGAAGTCAAAATTAAGGATAAGCACATGCTTAAAATGTTTGCTGGATGGCGCCTAAATGCAGAAGGCACTTGGTACTTCAGGAAGAGACAAGAACTCATGAAACCACTGAATATCAACAATTTCTTAGGATTTATACCACTGACCTGGAAATCATAACCTGATCCACAAAATTTTGTTCATTCAGTTTTCTGCAGCACTCCTGGACTGTTGCTTTTTTTGATATCTAGTGGATGTTCCTTGTAGGACAGCACATTCTGACAGGGGGACCCTTCTTAATTTGTTTTCCTCTCTCCCATGTGAGGCAACCTTGTTTTACCAGTTAGTTTGATGAGATATTTTAAAGATTTTAAAATTCTTTAAAAATTAATTGGCTCTTGATTTTTAAAAATCATGAGGAAAACCTGCTAACTGATGTTTCTGACCACTGATCTTCTATGTCAAAGAAATAGCTAAATAAACATCCCAGGGGCCTGATTTCTCCTGTTTCTTAAAGCAGTGTAAAGCAAGAGTAACTTCATTAAAGTCAGTGGGGTTACACTGGTGATGTGAGACAAGATCCACCGTGTTTTCAGCTTGTGTACGGGTGGTTGGTTCTACCAATAGCTGAACTCAGTAATTGCTGCAATTGAGGGAAAACATTCCTGAAAGCGACATGTAAATAACCACCCCTTTTTCTCTCTAATCTCATGGAATAAGAGGTTGTGCAAGTCTTTCTATGACTAGTTAGCAATTAATCTTATTCCAAAGGAGGGTGTGTTCTGCCACTGAGGGCTGTATTGCTTCCATTGTGTCTAATCAGAAATATATGCACTCATCAAGAAGGCAATACATTGAGAAAAGAATAGTTTGTTTGCTGTGTCTTTTGCTCATGAAACATATTAGGAATATAGGAATTGTCATACTGAGTCAGACCAACGGTGCGTCTAACCCACACTCCTGCATTCCACAATGGCTACATATTTCAGGGGAAGCTGTAAAAACTTCCATACTGGACAATTATAGAATACCCTACCCATAAGGGAAGTTTATGCCTAGATCCCCATCAGTTAGTGGTTGGCTTCTGCCCTGAAGCAAGAGGGTTTGTACTCTTCATGCATTTTGTAATCCTGTCTAACTGTGGATTGTTGCATTACCCGTAGAAACGTCAAATCCCCCTTTTGAACCCACAGGTTGGTTCATTACGATTGTGTCAAAAAGTTTTTCCTTTGTGCCACCCAGGGATTCCCAGACATTGGCGTAGCCTAAGAAGGCTGATTAAGCCAACTGCAATGCTGGGCCAATATTAAGGGGCTGTAACAGAGCCAAGGATCTGGCCTTCGGTATTTCATTAGTACCCAATAACACTGCAACACTGTGTGTAAGTTAAGGTTGCTCGATACATAACACAAAAGCAAGGAAATGAAAAGCGATGGCAGCTAACACAACACACTTTTTACTCCTGTGTGCAGAGATGTGCACCTCATCACTGCAGCCACCACTGTACAACACAGACAACCACCCATAACCCTTGGTCTCTCCCAGTAGGGATGCCAGCCTCCCAGTGCTCCCTTCCTCAAACTCCCCACAACTAGGAACAGCCACTCTTTCCCAAGGCTTCCCCCCGACTGTGGGCTCTAGGCAGTTCTGGAAATCACATTCACATAACTGGGGAAGGAAGTGCTAGGAGGTTTCTCTTGTTCTGCATTTCCATTGTTTGAACAATATCTGTTTGGCTAGAATAACTGCTTACACCTTGCCATGTAGCCATGCTGCCATATCTCAGCATCAATTTTTGTGCAGAACACATATTGGTGTTCCACAAGTGGATCAATACCAGGATACTCCCATAGGTGCAAAGGCTATAACCCTGATTACTAAAAGATGTCTCCAGTACAGTGGGATGTATCAGATAAAGGTGCCTGTACTAAGGCTGTCTAAAGGGCTATCACAAGAATATGTAAACATTGGGCATGTGATGAGATAGTCTGCCCCCTGAAAGGCAGTAGCACCTAGTGGTCAGTCCACCCCACCAGGTGGCATGGCCCATTAAGCGTTTGAAATCTCCAATATAAGGACCTAAGGGGGATGTGGAGGGACAGGAAGTAGTCCTAGGAATGAATGGTACTTGGGAGCAAATCCTGACACTGTATCTCCAAGGGCTTGGAGCCAGGGGACTTGCAGAGAGGGCAGGTCTCCCTGCAGCCAACTGGGAATGAGCTGGGAGAACGAGACCAGCATAAATGCCCCTCCTCCCTCACAGCAGGGCAGTAGATGATACTGCAGGGAATAAGGCAGCTCCTGCAGATCCCTGAGTTAGCAGGGAGAAGATGCCGGCTGAAAGCTACCTCCTGGACCCTCCTAACCCAGTGGTTTTCAACCTGGCATTCTCAGTCTATGTCTAAGATTTCCACCTCCATTTGAAATTTTTGGGGGGTCCACAAATGAAAAAAAGGTTGAAAACCACTGTCCTAACCTAAGGATTAGCTGAGGGAAAAGGGACCCAGCTGAGGGAGAAGCTGGCTAAGGCGCTACAGCGGCTAAATTATAACCCGGCCCCAAGGAAGAGGGCTGGGGCTAGCGACAGAGTGACGGGTTGAAGCACAATGGCAGCTCCGGGGGGCCAGGGGTGTGTGTGTTCCTCCTAAACTGGGACGAAGAGCTGACCAGGCCTCTTATAGGAACCCGGAGCAGGATGACTTGGGGCAACTAATAAAGTCACCCTTTGTATAAAATTTAACATCAGACCCCACTATGGAGGTGCATGTTCTAGAGCCAACCGAGGTCTGGTAACTGAAAGAACCTGAGGGGAGAGGAAGGGTCACAAGGGGGGAGGGATAGCTCAGTGGTTTGAGCATTGGCCTGCTAAACCCAGGGTTGAGAGCTCAATCCTTGAGGGGACCACTTAGGGATCTGGGGCAAAAATCAGTACTTGGTCCTGCTAGTGAAGGCAGGGGGCTGGACTCAATGACCTTTCAAGGTCCCTTCCAGTTCTAGGAGATAGGATATCTCCATTAATTAATTAATTTATTTTTATATGGGAGAGGTGCCACCTGTAACAGGGCAACTTGTTTGGGCTGTATTTTTTTTAAAACTATAATAGGCCAGGAGGAATTTTGGAACTTCATTCCCACATATTTTACAGGGAGAAAATACCTCTCACTTATGTGTGAGTAGAAGGAAAAGGATATTCAGGAGAACAAGGTCAAGCAATAGCAAGTTGACCCTGACTGCCCTACCCTTAATCAAACTGAAGTGCTAGCAATTATACATAGGAATTATTCCTGTAGACTCAGAGGTTGAAAGTATTACTGTATTTGAAATAAATTAGGTTGCCTACTAGAGCTGCTTATATAAAATGTAACAAAAATCTTTATTTTTATATGAGGTTAATCCAAATGAATTTGCTATTTTACTTGTAATTAAAAAAAAAATCAGATTATTGAAGTGATGGTGCCCACATCCTATGTATCAACTGTTCAAAGGATGATATTTATATTTCACCTACAAAATTAGCACATACATCTTTTGGGCATGCAAATTCCCACCTTTGTTCCTACCAATGGACATTACCACACACAACTGCCTATTTACATGCATGGTGGGTGAGGTAATACCTTTCATTGGAACAACTTTTGTTGGTGAGAGAGACCAGCTTTCGAGCTACACAGAGCTCTTCAGGAAGAGCTATGCACAAAATATGGGTTTTTCATACTCACTTGGTCTGCGTGCAAATCATCCAGACACAGTTTAGGTGGTTGGCCTTCTATGTTTGGTTATTTCTTAAATCTTTTGCATACTCATTCATCAGGATTTAAATTACATTCTGTGGGGATTAGGGCGAACCTGCCTGCGTGTGGTAGTGCTGGTATAAATCAACTCTGGTCTAGCAGTGAGTCAAGTTTAAACCTGCAGAAAATCCAAACCTCTCTCCTCAGACAGTGAATTATGGGGTACTATCCAGATGGTGTCCTGTTCTGCAAATATAACCCCTCACTTGCAAAATCTGGGAATTTACCACCAAGTCTGCATATTTGCAAGTGTCGGTTTACATTTGAATAAAAAAAATTAGAAAACCCTAAGATATCATGAGATGTATGTAAAATTGCTTAGCTAATTTGTATACAATTATCAAAATTGGTTACACAAATTAGGGACTAAGTTTCATAAATGATCAGTGACTTTGGGTACCTCAATTTTTGGGTGCCCAACTAGAGGCACGTTAAAGGTGTCAGAGGAGAGGTGCTGAGAACTTTTTGAAAATCAGGTCTCTAAAGTGCTCAAGTAGGGCACCCAAAATCAATAGTCACTTCTGAAAATTGAGGACCACGTATTTGTAAGTGTAGATGCCCAGTTTGTATTCACAATGACAGTAACTTGAAACACACATTCCTGGGTTCTCAGCTTTTGAAAACCAATCCCTAAATCTGTAACTAATGATTAACTAACCTTATAGAGATTTGTTACAAAACCTCAGTTTTCAGTAAATCAAATACTGCCTTACACATCTGATCACAGAAATATCTTACATTACATAGCACATTTAATCATGAAGCTCTTCACAAATTGTGGCTCAATCCTTCTCTGGACAATGCTGCTAGGTGGAAAAGAGATCCTGGCAGGTACCTGCTGAGCTATAGGAATCCTGTTGCCCAGAGCTGGATTGCAAGGGGTGGACTGGGGCATTCCATGGTGGAATAGAATGAACTTTACTGCTACTTTGACAAGGACCACTGTGCAACCCTGGATAGCACATGCCAATGACTGCAGCCTGCATAATCATCAGATGAGAGCTTTTCTGGACATCCTATCTGCTGCATCACCATCTCTTTGTAGCCCTGGGCTCAGTACAATGCAGGATCTAGTACACTCTGCTAGTACTCTTGAATGCTGATGGAAGATGTATCCCTGCCACTTGTAGGAGAAAGCAGCTTCTTGCACCTTTTATCCCCTGTTATATAGGTGAACCACGGGGCAGGATATAGGCTCTTGTAAAGGGACTGCTTAGTGCAATAAAAAATCTACTCTCAGAGCTGCAGGCTGGGAACTTGCGGTTTTATTTAGTTGCATCACAGAGTGTGTGCATGCGTGTGCAAGTGCGGTGCTGGGGGGACTCCCACTAACTAAACAGGAAGTAATGGAGGGGAGGCGTAGTCCTCCAATGCAATACTCTAAGTAACCCAATTAACCTCTTGATGACCACTTTACCACATAGACCTTAACATCATTAGGGAAGGGATCACCAGATGGTGCCTTTACACATAGTCTTAAAGTATGTTCATTTCATTTTAGTGCATGAGCAAGTTGGGTCATGGTTTTTCCCCAGGAACCAGACATTGGTGTTTGGGCTAAGATCCCTGAAAGAGAAGTACCTATATGCCTGGTCAAGGACAGTTGCATATGTGTAATGCAACACGTTACACTAAGAATATACACAGATTCCTCATCACTGATTTCTCCTGCAACAGGAAACCAACTAGCAACCTGGACATTTGCCATTGCTTGGCAGATGGGTGACAATATAGAGAAATCATGTCCCTCATCAGTGAAGTACAGCCACATCTAGGTTGAAATGTGATCGACAGCTAGCAGTGCACTATAATATTACACCACGGTTTAAGATAGAAAGTGAAAAATTGCACTATGTCCAACTGGCAGCTTCAAGGAAAATGTTGGTAGGCATAAGGCCATGTCCAAATTCAAATGTGGCCAGGATCCCACTAATACTCCTAGTCTTGAAAAAAGTGCAATAGCTAACATTAGACTGGGCAAAACTTGGCAGTTTTGGGTCACAGGATGTCATGTGAACCTAGAGGATAGTAGGGTTGTAAATAACCAGCATGGATCTGTCAAGAACCAAACCAACCTACAGGTTTGGTTCTTTGATAGTTACTGGCCTAGTGGATGGGGGAAGCTATAGACCAGGGGTCGGCAACGTTTGGCACGCGGCTCGCCAGGGTAAGCACCCTAGCGGGCCAGGCCAGTTTATTTACCTGCTGACGCGGCAGGTTCAGCCGATCGCAACCCCCACTGGCCGCAGTTCACCGTCCCGGGCCAATGGGGGCGGCGGGAAGCTGCGGCCAGCACATCCCTCGCCCGCGCCGCTTCCCGCCGCCCCCATTGGCCCGGGACGGCGAACCGCAGCCAGTGGGGGCCGCGATCGGCTGAACCTGCCGCGTCAGCAGGAAATAAACTGGCCTGGCCCGCTAGGGTGCTTACCCTGGCGAGCCGCGTGCCAAACGTTGCCGACCCCTGCTATAGACAGAACCAGTGCTAGGCATAAACAGACTAAGCAATTGCTTAGGGCCCCAGCAGCTCAAGTTGGCCCCTATTAATCATTAGTATGTGTTGTGTGTGGAGGGGGGGCTGAAAAATATTCCTGCTTAGGGCCTCCCAATGGACTAGCACCAGCACTGGCTGTAGATGTAATATATCTTAATTTTCAGTAAGGCTTTTGACACAGTCCCACATGAGATTCTCATAAGCAAACTAGGGAAATGTGCTCTAGATGAAATTACTATTGGGGGGTGTATAACTGGCTAAAGACTGTAGTCAAAGAGTAGTGATTAATGGCTTGCTGTCAAACTGGGGGATGTACCTAATGGGGGGTGGGGGTTGAAGGATTTTGTCCTGGGTCCAGAACTATTCAATATTTTCATTAGCGACTTGGATAATGGAGTGCAGAGTATACTTACAAAAATGTGCAGATGACAAGCTGAGCGGGGTTGCAAGCACTTTGGAAGACAGCATAAGAATTCAAAATGACAAACTGGACTATTGGTCTGAAATCAACAAAATGAAATTCAGCTAAAACAAGTACTAGACTTAAGGAAAAATCAAATGCACAGCTACGCAGTGGGGACTAACAGGCTAGGCAGTAGTACTGCTGAAGAAGATCTGGGGATCATAGTGAATCACAAACTGAATATGAGTCAGCAATGTGATTCAGTTGGAAAACAGGCTAATATTCTGCAGTGTATTAACAGGACAGTCTTATGCAAGACATGGAAGGTAACTTTCCTGCTGTGCTCAGTGCTGGTGAAGCCTCAGATGGAGTATTGTGTCCAGTTCTGGGCACCACTTTAAGAAAGATGTGGACAAATTGGAAAGAGTGTCCAGAAAACAGCAACAAAAAAATAAGATGTAGAAAACTTGACCTATAAGACAAGATTAAAAATACTGGGCATGCTTAGTCTTGAGAAAAAGACGACTTGGCGATGGGGGTGGGGTGAGGGGGTAGGTGGGAGGGAAATCTGAAAAGTCTTCAAATATATTAAGTGCTGTTATAAAGAGTGATCAACAGTTCTCCATGTCCACTGAAGGTAGCACAAGAAGTAATGGGCTTACTGTGCAGCAAGGGAAATGTAGGTTAGATAGTAGGAAGAACTTTCTAACTATCGGGATAGTTAAACTCTGGAATAGGCTTCTAAGGGAAGTTGTGGAATCTCCATAATGGGTGGCTTTTAAGAACAGGTTAAGATACCTGACAGGGATTGCATAGGTATACTTGGTCCTGCCTCAGCATGGGGGGATGGGACATGGGGGGGGTATAGCCTAGATCAGGAGTTCTCAACCTTTTTCTTTCTGAGGCCCGCGCAGCATGCTGTAAAAACTCCACGGCCCACCAGTGCCACAACTACTGTTTTTCTGCATATAAAAACCAGGGCCAGCATTAGGGGGTAGCAAGCACAGCAATTGCCCGGGGCCCCACGCCACAGGTGCCCCACGAAGCTAAATTGTCCAGGCTTTGGCTTGAGCTCTGGGTGGCAAGGTTCAGGGCCCCAGGCTTCAGCCCTGCACGACGGGGCTTCAGCTTTGTGCCCTGGGCTCAGATTGTCTAACAATGTCCCTGCTTGGCAGACCCCTTGAAACCTGCTCACGGCCCCCTAGGGGGCCCTGGATCCCTTGTTGAGAACCACTGGCCTAGATGACCTCTCAAGGGCCCTTCCAATCTTATATTTATATGATTCTAATATTTCCTTCACTTTCAATATGCATAGGAACAAATGAGGGCAGTTCATTAAGCCTGTAGCTGGGTACCAGGAATGGAAGTCTGAAGATTTGCTCGAGGGTTCCGTTTACCTTAGATGTATTCACAAAGGGGCTCCTGAAGTTTCATATGGGAGCATGAAGCAGAGAAGGATGGAAAGTTTGCCAGTTTGAGCTGTACAGATAATCTCATCTGCCCTGAACTTTCAAAAGTGTGGGTTGAAGTTCACATATATCCAAAACCTTGATGCATTTGTAATCATCTGCTGTCTAGAAATGCTCCCTAAGATTAAGTCAAATACACACCAATTTAACCTTTAATTATAATAAAATATTGAGTCACAGTGTAATAGATTCATAGATTTTAAGGCCAGAATCATTATGATCATCTAATCTGATGTCCAGCACAACCAAGGCCAATCTGATTAGACTGATTAACATGTTGATTATAATAATAGGGTTCATTCACCATTATGAAAGCCTATATTTTTAGTAGATGTGACATTTAGCTAGAGTTTTATTCTTTAAATTTAAAATATCTTCTTAGATCAAGGAAGATCTGTTCATGAGCTCTTGAATTTCCAAGGGTTATAAAGAGAAGTCCGGCTTTGATAAAGCATATGCTATACAGTACTCCTTCTTCTGTGTTTCTAAAAAACATTCTTAGGACTTTGAGAAGACATTTTGCCTTGAATTAATTTAGTTTATAAGCAAAAAAGCCAACAAAATATCTAAGAACAAGAAAGAATATGTTATCTTTCAGAAAAGCCAGGCAGCCTGCTTTCCAATGCACCAGGTATCTTGCTTTCACTTCCCATTGGCCTTATATAAAATAAAAGAGGAGGGTGAGTGCTCACTCCCCCAGCCAAAGAGGAAGGGGAATCCCTTGAATTTAACCTCTGGTACTGCCTATAACATACTTTGTTGAATTAAAAATAGTATGCTATATACACACACATGTACTCCTGGGTTGATTTAAATACATATCTATAGTAAAGTAGAATTTTGTGAAATATTTCTCCGTGTGAACAAAAGTGTGATATCCTGGCTCCCTGGGAGTTTTGTCATTGACTTTAATGAGACCAAGATTTCACCCATAGTATTCTGAAGAACAGCGCCAGTGATATCTCTAAATATGTACATTTTAAATTCCTGTTCAGCCCTATTTTCAAAGTTATTTTCCCTTGTGAAATATGCATCTGTAGAGACAAAACAGGTTTTGAAAATGAGTTGGAGCTAAATGCTGGAAGCAAAGTCTAATTTCCGTGGCATGCTGCCATGTTTCTTTTGATTAGGAAGCTAAAGGCTGGATAATTTCTGAAAACAGGAAGGTACAGCAGCAAAACTTTCTTTCAATAAATTGCTCTCACATAAACACAGGAATTCCACTCTCGTCTTAGCTTCTTATTCTCAGTAGGCTCTGCAAGGGCAGGCTGGCTGGGTAAAAGACCTGGAAGCTATGCTACAAGTGCAGGTCACAGCAGACTTGATAACAGTTAGACTGCTGGTGTGCTGATGCCACTGCCCATCATGGTGACCAATACAGTCTCATTGTTTCCTTGTTCTCATCTGTCTGACTTTACCCACCTGTCCTCTCGTCTGACACTTAGAGGGTAGGCTCTTTGGGGGAGGGACCGTCTTTTTGGTCTGTGTTTGTAAAGCACCTAGCACAATGGGGTCCTAGTTACTGACTAGGACTCCTAGGCGCTATTGGAATACAAATAATAAAAATAACTGGCCTCTCAACTGATTCAGGCCGGCAACCTATTTCTTCTTGTTTGCCCCAGTCCAGGTAGATTCTCCCCTTTAGGGCTGGTTGCATGTGAATAATAGTGCTGGAAGATGTGACTTCTGAGTGCACAGGAACAGTGCTGGTGCATGGGCCCAAGAACTGAACGTGTTTGATCATTAGCACTGATACCAGAGCTCAGAAAAGCTAGTTGCTCCTGTAAGCACTAATGCTGAGCTCCCAGAGCGTTTCTTTGCTTTGGCAAGGAACAAAACATTGCACTGTATACCGTAGGCATCCCCAGACTGGTTAAGACAGTGCTTTTGCAATAATTAATATTCTAAAGTGACAAAGAGTATGAAAAAATTCAAATAGCTTTAAAATGAATTGTAAAGATCTTGTTCCTTGTGACAGTGAACAGCTGTCAGGAATCTCACCCCCCCATCTCCAGCGAACAGCAGCATCTTGGTGAAGGGGCTCAGGACGCTGTCACGGGTACTGGGTGGGGGAAGGGAAGAGACTGGGGGAGGTGAAAAGCAGGTGAATGCAGTTTTCTCAGGAAAGTTGGAGGGTACAAAGGAGGCGGCCCCTGAGGGGGGCTGAAGGGGAGACAGATGAAGAGAGGAATTAATGTTCCTGGTGTGTGGCTCCTGAGGAGAGACTGGCATTGCTGGGGTGTAGGAGTGGCTTGGAAGTGTGACTGGGGGCAGGAAGGGGGATGAGGGGAATGGAGCTGGGAGCTACCGGTGGGACAGAAGGGGTTGAGCTGGGGGAAGGAAGGAAGACAAGGAGGGGGTGAAGCAGGAAGGATCTGAGGGCAGAGTTGGAGTCTGCATGATAGAGGCTTGAGGTATCAGTGCAGCACTTGCTGCCTAGAGGTATTGTCAGCTCAGCCAGTTGACAAGTGAGGCTGTAAGAGGGTATAGGAGAGGCCATGACTCCACTGCCTACCTATAGTGATGGGCTTAATACCACTGTCCCACTGGGGGCTGAAGACTGACACTGGAGAAGTACCTCAGCATCCATGCCCTACACCACTTGAGGGGACCACATTAAGAGATGGCTGAACTTGGGGGCGAGGGAAGGCCAGGTACCTCCGGCTCAGACACAGAGATATGGAGCCAATACAATATCCTGTTTGTGCATCTACCAATGAGAATACTTGACACGTGCACAGTTCGCCTCGGGCCACTGACTCATGTCAACCAATAGAATGGAGAGAAAGAGCAATAACTTTTGAGTTATCTTTGACACAATCACACTATTTAAGAATGAACTGGCATTGATTGGAATTATAATGGTCATGAACACCACCTGTGAATGGCTTTGCTTAATTGTAACCTGGATTTCTTCACATGTCTAGCCCCAGAGTTTTCAATCATAGGGAAAATTTGCTGAGCTAATAAAAAGCAGTTGTTAGCTAGAAGGGCCCAAACAAAAATGAAACTCAAATGTGGTTTCTTAAATTCTTTAGAAAGGTCTATTTTTAATTTATTTTAATGCAAACTAAATGAACAGATGTACTTAAATCCTCAAAGTTCAATGTTTATTCACAGAATAGGTGTAAATTTGGGAAAGACAAACTGCATTCTTCTTATGAAACAAAGAGATTTAATGCAATCCCTGCTTTAAATGGGGGGGGGGGGGAACAAAAAACAAAACAAAACACAACATCCTCAAGCATGGAGTCATTACCAGCACCTCTGTAACAGAATTGAATCTAGCTCTTACAGGTCCTTGGATAATGGCCATTATCAGCTAGGTCAGAATTAGGTAAGAAAAACAAAAGTATAACTCAGGATTCTTTTAATATCTAATATCTCTTGTACAAATAGGACCAAAAAAATGCCATTCATCACTTGGCAGCTGGAATTTCATGTTTTTCTGTGGTATATATTCGCTGTTTTCTGTATGGTTCATAAATTAACAGATCAAATTGGGTTGGTTACTAGTGCTTCTGACCACGCAGGCCATTAAATACAGACCACTTACCAGCCAGAATGTTTTTGGTATCTCAAGGATGCTGGTGCAATCCACCCATAAGCCTCTGATCAATACAGAAAGGTCCCTCACATTGATAAATTAAGTTAATAACTTATTCTTGGTTATCTTTCTTGTATTAAACCTCCATTCTCAATACTTCCTTTAATGGTCATAGATTATTTTAACTGTGCAAACTGTGACTCCTTAGAACCAGGGCCAACTATACTGTTTTTGATGCCCCAAGCAGCGCGCCGAATTGCCGCTGTGGACGGCGGGGGCAGTCCGTGTGCCTTTAGGGCGGCACGCGCATTTCCACGGCGGCGGCAATTCAACGGCAGCTTCTGTCTTCAACTGGAAGACAGAAGCCGCCGAATTGCCGCTGCCGCGGAAACACACGTGCCGCCCTAACGGCACACGGACTGCCCCCTTGGCGCGCTGCTCAGGGCGGCAAAAACACATGGACTGCTGCCCCTTGCAGATTGCCCCCCAAACACCTGCTTGGAATGCTGGTGCCTGGAGCCGGCCCTGCTTAGAACAATTACACAAATAAACTGCCTGTGTTTCTTTATAAACACTGCCGAGTAGGATTGGAATGTGATTAATTAGTTGAAATGGCTTCCTCTGCTTCAACTTTGATGTAGTGAAAATGCTATTACTAGCTCTTCCTTTGATAGAATAAACAAGCACATCTGATATGTATGCAAATATAATGTCCCTATTTACATAATTGAAAATCCTGTTAGCTCTAAAACAATTTTTAATTTAAAAGAGGGCCAAAAAGAAGAACAACAAAGGAAAAGAGTGACCTCAGTGGTACTGTGCTGACGTATCTTCGCAAGAACTGGCATGGGAAGGTCATTTTGTCAGAACTGGCATGGGAAATCTGAAGGAGATGTCACTGCCACTGTGTGTACTCAGATCATAAATAATGAGCTATCAGAAGTTCACTTTGACCTGCATTTCAATTAAGCTTTCTGGGTGAAATTCACCCCTTTGCAGAGGGCCTGCACAGGACCTCTGCAACCACTTATGTTCCACTCAACCCCTGTAAATACGGTTTTCAAAAGAGGACAGTGTCAGATTTTTAAGTGCTCAAAAGAACTCAGCACCCAGCCGCTTCCATTGTGACAACTCTGGCCAGATTTTCAAAGATCAGCCAGTGTGCTAAGCTGTTTTGAAAATCTGGGCATTTATTTAGGTGCCAAGATGAGAGCTAAGATCTTTTGAAAACGCGAGGCTAATTGTGGGTGCTGATACCTTCTGAAAATTATGGGGGCATAGGGCCACATTTTTAAAGGTATTTATCTGCCTAAAGATGCACATAGGCACCCAATGAGATTTTCAAAAGCACCTGTGTGCCTAACTTCCATGAATTAGGCATTTAACGACTCTTGAAAATCCCACTAAGGACCTAGGGATGCAGATAGGCGCCTAAATATCTTTAAAAATCCAGCCTGTAAATCCTATGTTCGCTCTTCATGCAGGAGTGAATTTCTCCAGCCAGGGTTAATACATTCAAGTCAAATCTGGGCTGGCTGTCCAACACCTCCCATGATGTATTTTGAAACATTCTGAAGTTCTCTTCTGGCTTTCATCATGGCACCTACTCAAGAATGAACTTACATATTCTGTTAAAATTGATGAGCATTTGACATACTTAGCCTATCTAAACATACCTTTCAGATACATTCCCCACTTCATGGTCTACAAGATTTGTTGTTAAAAGATTGCTCAAAGAGACCATGGTGAAATCCTGACCCCACAAAAGTCAATTGCAAAGCTCTCATTGGCTTCAATGGAGCCAGGATTTCACTCCATTTCTCGGCCAGGGAAAAGCTTTTGTCCTTTCCTTCTAAGGTGCGGAGTTGGCCTCACCACTAATTCGTTTCAGGACAAGGCCCTACATACATCTCAATCAAGATTTAATTTAAATGCATTTTTTCAGAATTATCCCACATTTCACAGCAGTTGTAGTACATTACTTCAGAACGTTACATAGTTGTGTAACGCCGACAGACTCGAGTTGTAGGCGAGCAGGATCGAACCTGGGACCTCAGGAGCTAAATGCATGAGCCTCTACTTCATGAGCTAAAAGTTATATGTCTGTTAGCTAAGGCTGTAGAGCAGACTCATTAATCTCTAAGTGGTCTTGGTGCCACTAGATGGGACAGAACACCACACCCAGGAGGTGTGTGGGTTACAGTTGCATAATGGTATAGGTGTGGAAAATTGAAAGTACCTCTAAATACATCCAAAGAGCCAAGTCATTAGTTCCAGCTAACTTACAATGATGTAACTCACGATGTCCTGACAGTTTATTGGACAGGTCATAAATAGCCTTACCCCCAGTTATAAAGATTCCTTAAAGGAATATTGAGTTATGCTTCTGCTGCACGGGACTTAGAGCTGATCTACAGTTTAGGTACCAATTTAACTATTTCAGTGCGATTTTTCTGCCAAAATAGTTTAATTGGCACAAGCCTTAGTGTGGATGAAGTTATCCTGAGATGAAGGTGCCTTATACCAGCAGAGCCTATTTTCCATCCCTAAAGGGGACAAACTATACCAGCATAAACACCTTTAATGATATAACTAACTCCAGACTGAGACTGACCAGGGAGTTAAAGACATACAATTCTTGAGTGTGGACAAAGGCCAGAGAGTCACATGCTTTTGTCTAGTGAGGTTCCACAGTCCATGGGGTTAGATATTTTAGAAAGTGGTGTCAGGGTTGGTTTTTATATTATTATTATTGCTGGACTCAACTCCATATTATCAACATTCTGGGAAAAATACATACACACCAATTTCACCTACTGGCTCGGTCCAGACGTTTGTTCATCTGGTATAGTTCCAGAACAGAAACTGCACTTCATGCTTTCTCAGTTTTATGCAGATGAAAATGTCTGGTTGTAGACAAGGGAGGGGAAAGGGAACAATCTAGAAGGAGCTCAGAAAATAGATCAAATTATTTTGAAAGTTTATTTTTGAATACTTTCAGGCTTTTCCTTTCCTTTAGTTAAATTCCTAAGGCAAATGGTACTGTTAGACCCACACTGTGAGTTTTCATTCTTTGGCTTGATTTATGCTAATAGGGTCAAATCATCAGGGCCGGCACCAGGCACCCAAGCTGGTGCTTGGGGCGGCACCTGGAGGGGGGTGGTGCGGCGCTCCGGCCGCCAGGGAGAGCGGGGCCACAGCAGGGCTTGCCGCCCTCCCCCCGGCCGCCCTGCGCTCTGGCCGCCGGGGGGGAGAGCCGAGTCCCAGCCGGGGCTCGCTGCCCTGCCCCCGGCGCTCTGGCCGCCAGAGGGGGAGAGCCGAGCCCCAGCCAGGGCTCTCCGCCCTCCCAGCAGGGCTCCGGCCGCCCTCCCCCCCGGCGCCCTGCCCCCGGCGCTCTGGCCGCCGGGGGGGGGGGAGAGCCGAGCCC
>NW_020664420.1:16558858-16581729 GCF_002925995.2 Terrapene triunguis | reverse complement strand
GAGGCTTTTTCGCCTGGGGCGGTGAAAAAGCCAGAGCCGGCCCTGCAAATCATCTCCACAGTACCTAGCCAATGTAATTGGTTCTCCAAAGCAGATTGAGGTGGAAGAATCCTCTCCCAGGCAGCAAAGCAGCGGGGGAATAAAGTAATGTTTAGTCTGTGATCTTTTTACTTTACAGTTTTTGCCTTTGTGTATTTCATTTATCATCAAAGTGCGCGGCACCTCTAGTGGTTGACCACATGCTTTCTCATTCACCTGTTGAAATCTTTGTGATCTGTATTAAGTACTTCCATTTGCATTTTTCTTTATTACGTGCATGCAGATTTATGGGACCAACTTCACCATGGCATAGGTGGGAATAATTTTCTTGAAGTCAATGGAATTAAGTCTACTTCTGAGGACAGTGAATTCGACCTAGTGATCCATAAGATCACTTATTTTAAATACCTACAAGAAAAGAAACAAACATTCCTGTTTACTCAGCTCAGGGGGGGGGGGGGAAAAGGTGATTTTTCAATCTCCTTTCATTATTCTTTGTCAGTAAAATAAATCTGGGTCACATATTGCCAAGAAAAGAAATACATTTCTCAGGTGCTCATCTTGAGCTTTCTCCAAGAGGTAGTTACACACCTAAGAGGTGCGACATTTTATTTTGTGTAATAAATATTACTCTAGCTTTAAAAAGTTAGAAATTCCAACATACCAAAGTTACCCTGCAGCTGGGACATGCTAAGACTAGGAGTTGGGCAGGAGGAATAGCTGGTAAAGAGTCTTATTAAAAAAACCCAAATGGGCAGCAGCTTTAGTTTTAAAACAAAATTAGCAATTACCTGACAGGGGAAGGATACCTCAGTGGTTTGAGCATTAGTCTGCTAAATGCAGGGTTGTGAGTTCAATCCTTGAGGGGCCATTTAGGGAAATGGGGTAAAAATCTGTGTGGGGATTGGTCCTGCTTTGAGCAGGGGGTTGGACTAGATGACCTCCTGAGGTCCCTTCCAACCCTGATATTCTATAATTCAGCTTGGGCATAATAAAATGTGACCCATTGTGTTTAGATCTGTTACAAACACTCTGTCCTTCAGTGCTGTACATTTCTAGAGTTTGCAATAAAATACATTTCCTAGCTATTTAATTGTTAAAATGATCAGGAAGCCCCTACTTTTAGTTAAAAAAAACACCACCACAAACCAACAACCAAAACAATTTAAATATTGAGAAACTAATTTGAGAGATTAGCCTTACTAGACAACCTCCTGTTTTAAAAAAAGACCACCCCAAAATATACCTAGGCATACTGAATGTAATTCTGCCATGCTTTTATTAAAAGCCTGACTCCCCAAGGCAAGCTATTTTTGTTGGTCCCTTGCAATGTCATAGCAGAGATTGCTGTTAATACAAGTAATACGTTACATGACTCTTGCTTGCTAATAGGTCTTAAAAATGGAGGTATTGAGGCCACTAACGGTAAAGCAGTAAAATTCCACCTGTCCTGCATGCCCTGAATCTCAGTGAGTAATAGTGGGGTTCCTACAGGACAGTTAAGGCTCCAGGTTTCTATACTCAGACCAAGAAGCAAAAGAAGCATAGCATTAAAGCTGATATATAGATGGCAGCTAAGGGGTTACTAAAGTGACTTAAAACAGAAACATCAGTGTTCAAAACAGCATGTTCTGTTTCACGTGCAGAGCAGACATTTCTGACAGCAGTAAATTCTTTTGAGGTGCTCAGGAAGGATTTACAATATGAAATGGACAGTTTCACGTGGCATATTGTGTATGCAAAACTTGTTTTTTCTCATACCAGGCAGATATTTCATTCATTTGTATAGCTTAATATTAGCCCTGTTTTAATATCCCACATTCTTTTATCGGATGATAAACTGCATTCTTGAACAATGGGATTTAGGAGACATTTTCAAAAATGCCACCCTGCTGATCTAAAAGTGAGTAGCAGCCTCTCATGCCACTGGGTGCGCTAATGGATTAGGGCAGGGCACTGTTAACCAGGACACTTTGGTCCCAGTCACAGCATTTTGACTGACTCACTGTATGACCTAGGACAAGCTATTTAATCTCAGTGCTTCAGTTTCCTCACCTGTAAATTTGGATCACACAATTTCTCTATTTCACAATGGTGATGTCAGGCTAAGTTATTGATAATTTTGTCTCCTCCCCTAGTAAGCTGTTGGAGACAAGAGGCCGGATATTGCACCTTTCAGGAAAATAGGAATTTTGTCACTCACTTTAATTGAAATGAAGGACAGTTGTGTGACTAAGGCACTGGCCTAAGACTCACGAAATCAAGGTTCAGTTCCTCACTCTGCCACAAACTAACTGTGTGACCTTCAGCAAGTCACTGAATCTTTCTCTGACTCAGTTTCCCCCAGTGTAAGATGCAAATAATGCTGCTTTCTTCCTCTCAGCCTTTTTTTCTGTCTTGTTTATTTAGACTGTAAGCTCTTTGGGGCAAGGACTGTGTCTTACTAGGTGTATGTACAGTGGCTAGACAGGGTCAGGTCAGGCTGTGCCTGTTACCGTAATTAGAGTAGACGGCACTACCTGCGGCTCATCAACCCATCTGCCTTGTGGGTGAATTCATGAATATGTAAGGCTACGAGAGTAAACTCAGACAGAAAATCTGGAGTGGAGCCCCAAGGGTGGTCAGTTACTAACATCTTAGTATCTTTCCGGCAACTCCTGCAATGGATTGGGTACCAGATGTATTGGTTCTTCCTCTCCTCATCTGCCCAGGCTTGCGCCCTGGAGAGGTACTCCAGCTCTTCACTACTCAGGAGCGCATACCCATGGTCTCTCGATACTGAAGGATGCCTACTAGCCACCCATTTGTGCTCTCTCAGTTGTAGCATCTAGATAGAACTTCATACAGAGCTATAATAATGGCCCTGGCTTTACTAGAGAGCTGACACATTTTAGTCTGAACAAAAGTGTGTGTGAGCAGCCATGCTGGATAATCTAGCTTGTGAGACTGAACAAACCTCGCCACAGGTTCCATACCCCTCTTTACGGGGGGGGGAGTGGTTGCTACGAGAGAGCTCAAAGTCAAAGAAAAAACAATTTTCCTTTTAATATGAAATCTGTTGAAAGAAAGATGAAAACATGAACCAGCCTGGATTTAGTGGTGTCTCCCAAGAGTCCTACACCTAAACCCACATGTATCTAATAGACCAAGCTCAAAAGGTTCAAGTTCAGTTCAGAAAAGCATGGAAAAATTCAAATGCTTTTGAGAGGCTTGCTCAGCAGGCACTCAACACAACTGCTGCAACACAGTCCTTGTATCACAACAGGCTACAGATCTCTCCTTTCTGGTGGTTAGTCTTTTGGCAGTCTGCTACCCTAACACTGGGCCTTGTCTTCAGAGGCGGCTCACTCTAGCCTTTGGTAACTTTAGGTGCAAACCCAGTGTGCCTGCTGTTACCTGCTAGCCGTGTCAAGGGACTGTAACGAGGGTGTACATCTACATCCAATTTAAAGCCTCTTTGCACTGCCAGTGCAATGTAGAGGGGCCTTTGTCTACATGAGAATTGGGCCAATGGCCTTATTTTTTTAAACAGTTGGTAATACAAGAGAAATTGTTTGACTGGTGCAAAGCACTTGGGGTCTTTAGAACTGAAAGAAGCTATGATGTCAAATAGTTTCATTGCTATTCATTGCTATTCATAATTTTGTTTGTCATAACAAACACAGGGTTGAAATCAGTGGAAATTAACATGCAGTGAAGGCCCTTAAAAAGTCGACATGTGCTCCGGTGAGGTATAATGCTTACTACAGTACTATCATTCACTAAGGCTAGGAATGAGTGGGAGACACAAATTATAGGGTATGGTAAATGTTGACTTTCCCATGGGGCTCACTGTAATTGAAAGCCCGAGACAGGCAGCTTCATGTGTGAAATAGAAGGCTTACGACTGAGCTGTATACGAATGAGTTGTATTCCTGGGAGATGTCAGGAGCTTAGGTTGACAGATCATTTCACATCTTTTAGCTGTACATTTCTAAACTGTTTCTTTACACATATTTCTCCACTCCATAAACTATTTTAAATGATACTTGGATTGCACTTTGTCACATTCCTGTAAAGATGCCGGTAGTTGAGGCTAGTCATTCACTTCAGAGCAAACATTACTATTTAAGGAATATTAAGTGTCTCTTTGAGGCTGTGGCATCCATCTTCACATCTTACCAAGACCCCAAGACTACTTAACTCACCATTTATTCATAATATTATTTTATCCATGGTGTCAATAGAAACACTAATTCTGGACATGCATCCGAAGAAGTGGGTATTCACCCACAAAAGCTCATGCTCCAATACATCTGTTAGTCTATAAGGTGCCACAGGACTCTTTACTAATTTTGGGAATCTCTGGATGTGATTGGCATTGAACCCCTACAGCCTGATCTGAGAGCTGCTGAACACCCTTAATGCCTATTAATGACCATGGGAATTGAGTGGGACCAGCACCTCACAGATTTGAGCACCTAGATAATTAAGGGGCCAGATTCTTGGGTGCAGCCACCCTGCACAGAGTGCAAGTCACAGGGCTGTGCGCATAGGAAGCTTGAATCTGTCCTGTGCGCTCCTCTGATCCTGGTACTGTTCTGTTAACGCCCATTCCCCTGCACTTCATTAGAAGTTTATGCCAGCCCACAACATTCACAAGGGCCAAAAAAATCAGCCCAGGCCCAGTGTAATGCAAGCAGCAGGGTGGATGAGTGGCATACGGCTGCCTATAGTGTATCCATACCACCACAGGCAATCACTCTGACACGGGGGTGATCTATATCTATAATTACCTTAAGTACCAACTGCTATAGATAATGTATACTGCATAATCTGGTACATAGAGGAGACATTAATGACAAGACTTCAGCTTGTGCCCTGACTTAGTGACATTCTACTTTATTTAATAGTTCCAAAGCATAGGAGAGAGTGTGTTTCCTCTGGCTGAAATCAGGTTTTGTTGACTATTACATTTGGGTTACATACTGTAGCTAAACGTGTTGACTCTCATAAGCCTGATTCCACAGAAGTGAATATGGACAATTTTGCCTAGCAAATGGTTGGATTCAGACAGCCTTTGAAGAACAATCTCTAGTTCATACATCCACTAAAGACATCAGAACACTGGGGAAAAGGGACATGCCACCCATACACTCCTATAATCAAGCTCATGGCAACGATTTTGATCTTTTTTCATGCATAAGGTCATGGGAAAAGGTTGCAGATCCAGCTTCTACACCGATCAAGCTAGGTGACATCAAACATGCTGACCCCTGCAAGCATTTTTAATTAATCAATGGTTGCCTTTCATGGAGAAGAGATTGGATGTGCGGGAAACTCCTAGTGTGTTATCCCTTTTTTCCTTCCTACCTCCTCTTCTCTCCTATACCCACCCGTGGATTCCCTACCTGCCCCCAAAAATATGAAACCTAAAGCCTAATTAAAGGAGAAGTAGCCCATTTCCAGTAGAAACATTTGGGGAGGGAGATCAACTTGAGGGCTAAGCCAGTGCTGAGTAAAAGGACAAAGTCTCAATCAGCAAATGAACTGTGGAGTCCAAGTGTATGAACCTCACCTAAGCACCCTTACCAAAGGCTTGCTCCAACACCCATTCCAATCAATAAGAGCCTTTCTACCAACGTCAGTGGGTGCTAGATCAGGCATCAAGTGAACGACTCAGAAGGGCCCTGCACAGAGATGGCCCAATCGGTATTGCCTGTCCTTTTCCACCCTTCAGTACGCTCCTGGGACAAGTTAGTTTAGAAAAAATAAAAATCCTCAGAACTAGAATTGGTCTCCACTGCAAGTTATTTGGCTTTTTAAATGCATCTGCTATGTCTGCTTCACCTTCCTTTTGTTTTCACTTCCCACGAACAGTCTAGTGGCAGGAATCTTTGCAGAAAGCCTAAAGCTTATGTGAATATTGCAGAACGGTCACAGAAAGTGAATTTCAAATTTGTAATTGTAACGTGCCCTTCTTTAGTCATCAATACTCATCTGCAAGCCTGGATTCTAAGGCTTCTCTTACAAGAATGGTCCCTTCTTGATCTCCACACTTGGGACAACTGAATCTACAGTCTGTGAGCTCAGACTCTTCTGGAAAACAGTGTATGTTAAAACCATTTTCCCATCCCCTTCAGGCAAGTTTCTGAGAGCATAAAAGGAACATCCTGAAGTTCCTTTCAACTGTTGAAGGTACAGCAAACTTGGGGTGATCCCGGGCCTGTCGACACTTAAAACTTACGAGTACATTGCTATACAACTCAGTGTGTGGATTTTCCACCCTCCCGAGCACCACAGCTATGCCAACCTAAGCCCTGCTGTAGACACAGCGAGGTCTATGGAAGAGTGCTTCTGTTGACCTAGCTGCCAACACTTAGGGACATGGAGTTCCTACAGTGATTGGAAAAACCCTTCTTGTAGTCTGCATCTACACTATGGGGTTACCGAGGCGTAGCTATGCCTCTGTGGTGCCTATAGCGTAGACATGGCCCAAGTGTTCTCAGCGCTTCCCTTGTCAATTTCCCCACAACACACCTTTTTTCTGTCCTTTTGGGAGCTCTGTTTTGTACATTACAGGTTAACTAGCCACACTGTCAGGCTTCAGCTGAGGTCTTTCCCTCCCTGCCTCCAAGGTTGGTCTGTTAGGTTGATTCTTCCTCACAGATGTTCTCCCTGTTTAGGTTCCACTGACTCCACAAATAGCATAGCTGAAGTGGCTAAGGGTATGTCTGCATTGCAGTTGGAAAGTGATTGCAGCTTGGGTAGGCAGGCATACCCATGCAAGCATTAATCTAGCTAGCACGGCTAAATGAACAGCAGTGAAGACATGGTGGTACAGGCCTTCGTGAGGGCTAATAATGCAAGTATGTATCCAGGATTCTGTGCAGGGTCATTTCAAACACCACTACATTAAAGCAGACTAGGGAAAATGTAGTGTGCACCAGCAGCATCACATGGACCAATTAATGTCCAACGCGTTGGTGTGCTTTAGGTATCACACCACCCAGAGCGTGCACTGCCCCGCCATGTAGACAAGCCCAACTCTCATTTTCAAAAGCAACTTAAGTGATTCTGAAAATTTTACCCCATCTCACAATATTTCTGCCTGGTGCCTGAAGTAGATGAGAGATACTGTTTCTTGCAAGATTTCCAGCCCAATTTTGCAGACACAAGGGATATGGTAACTCAGATAAGCTCAACAGAAGCAAATGAATTTTTGATACTTATCCAAATGAACACAAACTCCAAAGTTTTGGAAGCTTACTGACCACTAATGACCTCCTCTGTGCACTTATATATTGCAAGATAGGCTTTTGAGTTGCTCCTCCAGCTCTCAAAATGTAGTAAATCTTTCTGTTTTAAAAAAAACCTTCAGTTGTTAAGGGCAATACACCCTCAGTCAAAGGCTTCCTGGGACTGTTTGAGAGATCGACTTGGGGGGGGGAGGGGGCTTGCCTTAATGTTGATGATCTTCTGGAGTCTTCAATAACTGGCTTGCAGCCAATCTGTCTCAGATGGACCACCCACCCTTCCTAGTGACATCACAGGACTCCCTGAGCTTGCATGGCTCTATAACAAGAAAACCTTGACTCAATACCTTTGACTGCACAGATGTTGAGCCAAGCAATGGAAGCCCATGGATTGCCTTCCATCGCTCTCAGCATTCCCTGACTCTGATTTATTTTTCTTCTGAACAGAGCCCCTCAATAACAAATCTTCTGTTTGGTACATTTGTGATAAGAAAATAGCGTTCCAATAGCTAACCCACGGCTTAGCTTGCAGCTGATCCATTGTAGTCCAAAGCGTGTTATACTTGTAGTAGAAAAATCTGGCTGAGGAATTGAAAAAAATACTTGCATATCACAAAGCCTGCTGCGTGATCACCAAGAATGCATTCCACCCCTTTGAATCCAATGGAATGCAGCATGCATGGGATTAGTACATTTCTCACCTTATCACACTCTCTCCTCTAGTGTTTCCATAGCACTTTACTTGCACTCAGGGTCCTGTTAACCTTGACCCCTGGACACAGCCTTCCTTGAGGTCACTTGAAGATGCACATTGAAAGCGGTGTATTATCCTCAACTCTCAGAGTCAGAATGTAAAGCCAGAAGGGACTACTTGATCTAGTCTGACCTTCTGTCTATCACAGGCCACCAGCACCATGCAGCACCCTGACACTAAACCCAACAACTGGAATTAAACCAAAGCATCACAGCCCACAGGAGACTAAACTGGACTGGTCCTGTTTGATAGGGAAAATGGGATTTATTAAGCTTCAAAGATATTTATTTTAACAAAGTCTTGCAGAGATGGGGAAAAAATTGTAGCACAATTGGCCAAAAAGAGAAGGTTATGAAATTAAAGTTCCTATATTTAATTTTCAAATACTTTTCCTCTCAAGAGTTTAATGATGAAGCCATTGCTGTCCATCAAGTCCTTGTCTTAGTCTACATTAGCATTTTTCTTAAAATCGCCCATCACTATATTGCCACGAGTAGGAGCAACAATGGGAAGGTTAATGTAGGCAGATCTCCGGCAGCTGCCAGAGTTTGAACATTCAGGTCATCTAGACTGGTTAGGAGCAAAGTAAGAGGACAATGATGGTCAAAAAGCTGGCGGCTGGTATACAGTACAACACTAATTGTTGCTACCAGTGGTGAAGCTGAAATGGTGGTAAAACAGTGGGAGTACATAAAAATTAAGTTCTAATGTAGACACACCATACCACAGTATTGATGCTGCATGGTAGCAGAGTAAAGTAGGGGTTCCCACGCACACACATTCACCAGTGTGATCACTGCAGGCTTGTGTGACTGGTATTTTTGGCTCTCCCTGCCTAACAAAGGGCTCAGTTCTTCCAATAAGGAATAGCCCTGTGTTGGAGTAGTGTGGAGCCGGGGTAAGCTCTGGTAGGAACAGAGCCTCAGTTCACAGCAGCTCCCCAGTACACAGCACGAGCACATCCACTGCTGTGACATCCCAGGCACGCAACATGCTTCCTCCTGTGTCTCTGGACAGCTCAGTGTCCAGTGCATAGGGTGGGAGGAGATGGGAGGACTATCATCATACCCAGCATCATCTTTGCATGCTGTATCCTTCTTCCCCTGCCCTTTGGCTGCTCATTTCATTTTTACCTTGTAAGCTCTTTGGGGGCAGGGAGTTCTCCTTTGTGTTCATGGAGAATCTCACACATCATGATAACATGTGAAATTGTAACAAATATGGAGCTACTTGGTAATGTATTGATACTGCATGTTAGCCTGGTTATTGGGATGTTCACTGTATCAGTATATTGGTTTTACTCAATAGAGGTGTAATGGGTACACTCACCACTGTGGTGCCTTCTCATGGTGGGGCCTAGGGATCAGCTGTCATCTGGTCTGGCACCCCCTCCTTCAGTTGCTCACCCCATGGTTTCTCTCTAGATGTGGGGTGTTCCCTCCTTGTGACTCAGCCCTCCAGTCAGGTCAGTACAGTCCTCCCCTTCTGAGGCATCAAAGTCTCATTGGACAAACAGTCTATTGGAATCTCAGGCAGTCTTCTAATCCACTTCTAAGTCTCTGATTTTCCCAGTGGCCAGTAGGGGAATCCAGGCCCACCAACTACTCTGGGTTCCAGTCCAGGGGCCCTATGCCCAGCAATCACAATCTGCTCAACCTGCATCCCTGCTGCTGTTTCCCTGGACTCTTTCATATGCCTCTTCTGGCCCCCACCCCTTTTGGCTTCTTGAAAGAGTCTGTAGCCCAAGGCAGAATCACAGAATTTACACTCCCACTTGTACCTAGCCAATGCCTCTCCTCTCTAGGAAGTGGCTGCAAAACTTATCCCTACAGGCCTCATCTTACCACCAACTTCC
Organism: Terrapene triunguis; assembly: GCF_002925995.2. Lineage (NCBI taxonomy): Eukaryota > Metazoa > Chordata > Testudines > Emydidae > Terrapene > Terrapene triunguis. The sequence goes on along the minus strand of NW_020664420.1, from coordinate 16,571,846 downwards.
TCTCTTTATAAGCCTAGCCCCACTCTTCCCCAGCTGGGTTTCATCAGCCATTTGGCCTCCTCAGGCTCTGGCTCTCTTCCAGGTGCAACCCATAAGGTTAATTGCCCTATTTTATCTGTTCAGGCCTTGTGTTATGTAGAGACCATATCACAAAGGTTCTGTCTGAAATGTAGGCAGGAAGGAGAAGCATGGCTCAAGATAGCCACCTATCAGCAAACACTTGAATTGTTAAGGGACACTGTTAGAACTATTAGCTTTGATTTTGTCTCTGGGGCTCCAGCCAGCCTATGACCAGGAAAAGAAAGGCAAGGCCTGCAAACTCAGAAGAACAAAAGACCTAGCATAGTTTAAAGGAAGTTGCTCTCTCAGGGGAGGAGAGACCTAAAGGGAAAAATGAGACTCAGGAGCCTGCTGGGAGAGTCTGGAGAAGGTAAGCCTGCATAGGTTGTAGTCATGGGAGACAGAGAGTAGGACTCTACATATAATAAATATGTATATATGCAATGTATTGTTTTTAAAATCATTTTTCTCTAATGGTTTGTTGCTACTGCTAAATAAACAATACTTTTGTTTTAAGAAAGCTGCTTGGTCACTATCTACCACTGCTCACTGGCACCCAAAGGAAGAACTGCTGGTGCCAAAACCTAGTCAGACCTACAGGTCAATAATAAGGTTAATATACAGGGTACTGTAGCCCTGGTTTAAGAGTAGGAGAATTGGAAAATGCCATCTCAAGTCAGGTAAAGGCACAAAGCCCCAGACTTGAAGATCTGCACTCAGATGAGGAAGGGGATAGAGGTGCAGCTAACCCTGTAAAAGTGACAGAGCTGCATGTGATGGTTTTTTAGTACCATAAATACGTTTTATGTAAGAACAAGGATTTCACTAACTCACGTACCATGGGGCATCTATCACTTCATATGGAAATCAATGAAAAACATAAAACTGCACAGAAGCACTTTATATAGATTCATTTTAAAAGCAGTTTAAGTTTGAGGTCACACAGGTGGTTTATGGGAGAGTAGGGAACAGAACATAGAAATCCTGATTAATACTCCTATGCTTTACCCATTAGATCATGCTTCATCTCCCAAAACCAGAGAGAATGAAGAATTGAAAACTTTGGGCTAAATTTCAAAGGGTGGTTAATCCAGTTTCCATATTTACTTGTATAGCTCTGTACACAGAAACACTTGCATATGCAAGTAATACAACCTGTAAAGGTGAATAGAATTTGCATGTGTACATTGGACCATAATAAATGTCAATGCCCAACTTGCATAAGCAAAAACTATTTACATATGCAGATTCTGTTTGCAAATGACTGAAATTTGGAGACTGCTCTTGAAGACTTTGTCTTTCAGATTTAAATATAAATGAATGAAAAATATTAATAAAAGCCAAAAGTTGCATCCAAATAAACATGTAGTGGACTTTAAGTTTGGGCAAGGCTAAAACGAATATATTTTTCAAACTTTATTTTTGCAAGTGAGGGAATACAGACAAAAGAGAATACAATCAATTGTACAGCAGAACCACATAATGGACATTACAAATAAAACTAGTAGAAGAAAAAATTGTTCTTTCACTGTCCCAAACTCCAAAGTGAATAAAAATAAACATGTGGACATCAAGTTCTAAAAGTCTGCTAAAAGGAAACTCTCATGCTAAAGCAAATTTGACAAAAAGGGATCATTTATACATAAATTAGTTCAGTGGGCCTGTCTTCAGTGTGTGTGTGTGTGTGTGCGCGCGTGCGCTGATTCCATATATTTTGTTTGGCTATGGTCCTTGTTTATCCTTCTACTTAATCCTGTGGAAAATACATAGTGTATTTGTGACATCACTATCTGTTGCCATGGAAATTAATGTGATGTCACATTCTGCATCATTACTTTGCTACTAGATCAATATTTTTTTAATCAGAAATAGTTGCAAGAAAAATTCTAAGAAATGCAACAACTATCAGATATCATTACGTCCTTATCCATAAAACAATTGTTTCAGATTTTGGGAGACCCTAGAGCCTATATTTATTAAAAATTATTCTTCCAAACAAACCAAACCCATCCTTCAAGACATCTTTATTTTGGAAGTAGTCTATTTTATGTACAAAAATGTGGAAATAAGTCCAATGCTGACATTTTTGGTTTGATTTATTTACAATGGATCCAGTTAAAAATTACACATAACATATTTCGCGTGTTGCTTCCAAAAAATTAGCAAATCCTTCCAAATTTGGGAACTTGGGGAATTACTGTGCTTCCACTGGAAAGTGGGATAAAAATGTTACTGAACCCTTGCTGAACTACAGTTATCACTCTCCATCACTTAAAACACCAAATCAGCTGGGCACGGGGGGGAGATAGCTCAGCGGCTTGAGCATTGGCCTGCTAAACCCAGGGTTATGAGTGCAAGCCTTGAGGGGGCCAATTAGGGATCTGGGGCAAAAATCTGTCTGAGGATTGGTCCTCCTCTGAGCAGGGGGTTGGACTAAATGACCTCCTAAGGTCCCTTACAACCCTGATATTCTGTGATTCAGGTGTTCCCATTACAGGTATTTGGGTTCAACAACATGTATTTCAATGCAGAATTTCTCATTATGTATTTACATCCCATTATATGCATTTGGAGGAGAAAACTGAGGACACATCATTTCATATAGAGTAGACAACATAGTTGCTAGCTGTAATACCTACAAGCAGCACAGGAAATAGAACTTAAGGAGGCAGATTCTAGCCCTGTTATGTTTGCTTACACCCTACCCCATTGCTTTCACAACACAAGGGTTATGGTGGAAAAGAGGAATGGCCAGGGCACTAGTGACCCCTAGGTATTGGAACAGCCCCCTTGATGGCTGTTACTGCCTCATGTAATGTACAGTAGCCTTGAGGTTGCTCAAAGTTGTGCTGGGGGCTGAATCAGCTCCCAAGCTACCCCAGAATCAAGAATCCACATAACTTCAGTCATTTTTTAGAGAACCAAAACCAATTTTTTTATTAGACTGTAAAGGAAAAATGTGTATTTTTTCATGCTTGTATAAATCAAAAGTGTCTTTTCCCCTCAGGTTTATTCAAAAAGCAACACCACAGCCACACCCAAAAAAATCACATTGCGACTAAGATCAAGCATGGAAAATTCCAGTCAAACAAAATTACTTTGGGAAAATGATGAACAATTGCAGATTGTTTAGAATGGAAATTGGAACTTAGCAATACTATAGTGGGAATTACCAACATCTATTCTACTATAACAGAAAGGATATACGACAGTTTTGTTTCAGGTATGGCATTTTGTCATGATTAAAAGGCACCATACATCACAACATAACAGACGTGGCTACTAGTGTACTATGATAAATCAAGTCAAAATTGTTGTTCTGATGAAATACTAAACAATTATATAAAAATCCAACAGTAAATATACTGATAGTCAAATTATACAAATATTGACTGGTAATTTATCTGTTATTATGGAAATAAACACTTGATCTTAGCTCATATACTAATAATGCACATAGGATTAAAATAAATTGAAAACTTTAGCATTGATGTATATTTATTAGAGCTAGTTGGAAAATGAAAAAAACCTGAACATTGTCATTTACCATCAACATTCCTTTTGTCAATATTTCTTAACTAGCTGTATTTACAAGTAGGAAAACAACAATGTAAAGTAAAGCGTGACATTTCAGGTACAGAAATGAATATTCCAAATTTTCAGAACTTTTAGACTAGCTATTGTTCTTTATAAAATCATAATATATCCAATCCTGCAGCTTTTATTCAGGCAAAATTCTCAATGAAGTTAATAAAAGTTTTGCCTGAGTAGACTGGAATAAGGACTTTAGTATAGGGCCCGTTGAAATCCAGGGCAGTTTTTCCTAACTTGGGCTGCATGATCTGACCTGATAATTGTAAGGTATTAGATAGCTACACTCAAAAATTGTGGTAAGGATAACTCTAGCAAGGAAGGATGGTCTTGTAGTGAAGGTACTGAACTGGACTCAGAAAACCAGGGTTTAATTTCTTGCTCTGGCACAGACTTCCTGTGTTACCTTAGGCAAGTCTTTTAATCTCTGTGACTCAGTTACCTTTCAGTATAAAGGGGGATAATAATACAATCTTTGACTATTCAGATTAAAAGCTCTTTGGGGGCAAGGACCATCTCTTATGATGTATACATATGGTGCCTTAGCACAACGGGGACCCACTACTGGCTGGGGTCTCTATGGCTATGTCTACACTTGGGGTGGGGTGGGGTGGGGAGGGGGTGAGTCCCAGCTTGTGTAGACGTATTCACGCTAACCGAGCTACAAATAGCAGCGTAGCTGCACATGGGCAAGCGCAGTGAGCAGCAGCATGGGCTAGCTGCCCCGAGTACATGCCCACAAGGTCCAGATGGGATTGTTCTCGGAGCAACTAGCATGTGCTGCCACTCCCCATGCTACCACGGCGACATTACTATTTTTAACACTTTAGCTCAATTAAAGCTAGCATGGAGTATGTCGACGCGAGCTGGGAATCACTCCCCTAGTTCCAAATGCTGACGTAGCCTAAGGGCTCGAGGGTAATACAAATAATAATAAAAAATCTGTAGCAAAGATTGCAATAACTGTGATAGACACAAATCCACAAATTCTTACCGACTTTTCTGAAAGATACCCCCTAAATCTAGTTAACAATAGAATCATTTGAAAGTTGCCTTAAATGCAGATGTTTATTCTCATGTTTTTCCTTTCCTTCCACATAATGACACAGCTGCTACCTGAGGGTATCGCTACAATGCATTCGGAGGTGTGATTGCAGCTCAGGTAGACAGACCCACACTAGCTTTAATCTAGCGTGCACAGCTAAAAACAGCAGTGAAGTCGCTATGGCTCAGTCTTCAGCATGGCTGAACCCTGGTTGTGTATGTGCATTGCTAGCCTATGCTGGGGTCTGTACTGCTACAATTTCACTTCTATTTTTAGCTGCACTCGTTAGATTACAGTCAGTGCAGGTATGTCTATCCGAGCTGTAATGAAACCTGCAACTGCAGTGCAGACATAAACTGAGTCTAAAGGCTTAATTCTGCAACATGGAAATCAATGGGAGCTTTCAATTAGATAAATTACAAAGTCGTCCTTAAAATAGCAATAATGTGCAGAAAGATGCGTGCCATTTGAAAAGGAAATATATTTAAAATTTAGAACAGATGATGCTCAATTAATGACCCACTTTGGTATTGCAAAGGGGAACCAGGTGTCCAGCTGAGATAAGCAGACTAGAGCTAAACATTGCTACCCCCCAGCACGGCTCGTTTTTTGTATTGGTGAAAGACAAGCCTGAAACTGTGTCTTTGGATTTCCATATTATCTTTCACAGGTGGAGAGTCAGATCAAAGAGGATTTGTTAAAAACAGCAGTAACTGAACTTTGGAAACCAGCTTGTAGCGTGAAAATTGTTGCTCTTCTTCCTATGCAGTAGTGCTTTTTGGAAGCACAGCGGGAAGGTTGAAAGCATGTTCCTGCCCTGGAGAAAAATATTACCTTGAATAACATGACAGCAAAAGATTAACCTGAGTTAAATATGAAGACCTCCCTTGATATTTAGTCTTTCTTTAACAATCTCTTATGAAACAGCTATTTGGTTTGTTACTACTAAGTCTAAGTACTTAAGTATGTTTATGAGACTTTAAAAAACAACCTCACATAGGCAAGAGCTCAGAGCATATAAAGGGGGAAGTGTGTGTACAGTATGTCAGGGAAACATTGCTTAATTCGGTGTCATCTGCTACTGCTACACACAGCATCATGCAATACATGATGCTGGTCCCAATTCTAATGTCACTTGCACTATTGCAAATCTGGCTTCAGTCCATTGAAATCAGTGGAGTAACACTGGATTTACACTCGTGAAAGTCAGCAGATTTGGCCCATGATTTTTAACTTTAACAGTTTCAAAGCTTCATTGTACAATGCTTTAATTTTGCAAACAGCCAAGCCAAAAACAGATGTAAAAATCCAGTTGCGGTTGGTCGATCTGACACTATAGCTATTCTGAAGTTTCCAGTATTTACCAGCAAAGTGAGTCTTTCCTGTGGCTTTATAGCTTCTGTAGCATTTAAATTAAAGTTGGTAAATGATTAACCTGCAACTATAACATGCTAAACAAGAACTGCATGTAGTGTGTTAATTGGTAGCAGCTAACTGCCTTCGGTACAATACTTTCCTTAATTCTTCAAAGAACATATTTAAAAAATCCACTAGCAAAGCTTGTGCAAACTGGGAAATGATTTGAGAAGGAACATCTGTATATATCAGTTAGTGGAGGAAATATGGAGACAGCAAAGATTAAAAGGTAACTCAGCTGGAGTGAATCAACAGAGAAAACCAAGAACAAGGTTCAGACACAGACTCTCTCTCTTTTTTTTTTTTTTTTTTTTTTTCCAGATTAAGAATGAAAGAGAATGGGAACTGGATGGCGCCTCGGGGCTTGGCAATGGAACACAGAACCTCCTAGCTCTAGGTCACAAGTCTGCATGTGGTCCAGGCTAGTGATCCTTCTATGACAGCTGTTTTGTATCCTGTGTGAAATGATCTGAAGGCCTCAGACTAGGGGGCTAATTCCTCTTAGGTGTAAATCAGCAGGAATTACACTCATTTACACCAGCTGAGGATCTGGTCCCACCTCTTTGTAGACAAGTACTCACCTAAACACATCAGCACAGTTGTGCCTGCATGAGTGGCAGGGACAGCAATCCAGGACTGGATGGATGTGAAAACAACCTCTCCTCTAGAGGTGGACTTTTCCAGGCCAGAGTGGAGACAAGGTGCAGGAATTGCAGGACAATGTGAGGAAGCTTGCATTGTCGCTATCCATGCTATGCTTGCTCTCTGAATAGAACACCTCCATCTTCAAGGCTGCCCACGCAACACCTCTTACCAGCACTAAAATTCACTTAAAACCCAAACATAATAGGTTAAAAAATAAGAGACAGAAACGAAACAATGGAAACAAATTCAGAGATTTCTTGGATGTTGTAGTTTCTGGTACTGGTCATACCATTTGAAAAGTTTCTGCTGTGATTTGATGGCCAAAACAAATTCTCCCTCTTAGTATGATGTGACAAGCCCTCAGTTGTTCCTTCTAATTGGGACTAGTATACTAATGCGGAAGTTCAATAGCACTTGTGTCTATGACTAATGTAAATGAAGCACTGGTACACTAAATCCATGATCAAGAGGCTGATACTAACCTGACTCCAGCTCTACTGATTTAGCCTGAGTTCTGTGAGACTGTGTGTGTTCTCTAAACATGGACTGTTTCCCAGCTTCATTAAAATTGGTCAGTATGTTTGATGCTAACTGTGGTGAAGTTTACTGACCGATTAACCTCTAGGTTTTCCACCAAGAGCTGCTGTAACAAGAAAATTGCTAAAGTCAAAATTAGTTATGAGAGAAAGGCACATGTTTTGGAGTGTTTAAGCTGAAGTCATTGATTTAGATTAGGAAGTTTATGATTATTAATTATTTATATAGCGCTGCAAATATATACAGGATTTTGTAAGACAAAATTCAATGTGCAATGCCAGTAAGTCAGCTGAAAACACCGTTCTAATGACAATCTCTAACTAATGAGTCTTAGGGAGAAACTTTCCATGTGTGCAGGTAAGGTTATTCTGCAGGTTTTCTTGCACTTTCCTCTAGAGCATTTCATATTAGCCTCCACAGACCCTGCTCAAGACAATCTGCTGTCCTAGGCAAAATTTCAGTAAGACCCGGGCTCCTTATAGGCCCAGGGCTGCAGATCTGGCCCAGACGCTCCTCCATCATTATGGAGGGGCGGCTGGGCCAAATCTGCAGCTCTAGGCAGCTGCCCAGAAATTTGCCACCCTAGGCAGCTGCTTAGTTTGCTTATAGCTAGAGCAGCCCCAGGGCCTCTGTCATAGATAGAAGAAGACTGGATTAGATGGACCCTGGGACAGCGCTTCCATTTAGGCGACCTAGGCAGTCGCCTAGGGCACCAGGATTTGGGGGGGCGGCAATTCGGCGGCGGGGGGTCCTTCCACGCTCCGGGTCTTCAGCGGCAATTCTGCAGCGGGTCCTTCACTCGCTCCAGGATCCGCCGCCGAAGTACCCCGAAGACCGGGAGCGCGGAAGGACCCCCCCCCCGCAGAATTGCCAACGACGACCGGGACCGCGGAAGGACCCCCGCCTAGGGCGCCAAAAACCCTGGCGCTGCTCCTGGATGGACCATTGTTCTGATGTATGCCAATCCCTATGTTCCTATTTCTATTGCTAATGTTACAGTATTGGTGTCAATTAAGTAGTGTGTTTGTCAAGCAGCAAATGCCCATTTAGCAGCTGGGCTCGGCACTGGACAGGTGGACAGAAAGATGAAAGGAATTTGCCTCTTCCCCAATATGCAGCCACTCCACAGAAGCTACATCATCCCAATGCCAGGAGTAGCCTATGTCGGTCTTTACACAATCCCCATATATGCCCCGTTCAGCACTGCACCTCAGTATGTGCTTAAATTCACCTAAATACATGCTTAATTTTAAGCCCATGCTTACATGTATTGCACAGCTGGGGCCATAGTGTGGAGGCTGGGAAGTGTCATGTAGCAATGAACCCTCTGGTCCTGCTTTTCCCCTAGTCTGCCCATTCCCACACCTCTCATTCCTGCCCTCGAACCCAGCTCCATCCATGAAAGGCCTGTGCATATCCTGGGCAGATTTCTTGCATTCAGTGCCTCCCTTGCACAGCAGATCTATGCCAGTTCCCTAGCCAAGGCGCATTCATGGATACAGAGTAGGAATTGAATTTGTACATCGGTGCAGCTGCAAACTGTGTAGTGTAGCCATAACCTTAGTTTTTCCCCAGAAGCAATGCCTGGGATGTAAAGTAGCTGACAGGCTCATTTTACTTCGCATACTGTTGCTCCTAGATGCCCCATTGCCATTACTCTTGGGGTCATCATTTACATCTGTACGAAATGAGCCTACCATTCTGATTTGGTAACATTTCATACTTACTCTGGAGAGGTTTAAGGCCAGGGGAATCAGGCCAATGGGTCAAATTCAGAATTCACCTAGTTACACCCAGGCAATCGTTCTGAGTTCAACAGGGTTGCATGGGAGTAAATGAGACCCAAATTTAGCCTTTATCCTTTCCCTAAAGCTACATGCAAGCTGTGTTTCACATTCTTTTCTTTTTCATGCAACTATCCCTTGCATTCTCTCTCTCAATTATTTCTTATGGTGCTCTTTGTAGATTAACCATAAATACCAATGGAGGATGAAATACCTCTTTAAGGAATCTATTGCTTATGTTTTGCTAACATAATCTACCATGCACAGGCTGAATGTTTGCTTAGTCTTATCCTGCTTGTCCCTGAGAAGCATAAACAAGTTGCAGTCCATGTATTCATGAAACATGACCACCAGCTTTAGGGTAGAGCATGCAAAGCATGTGCCCTTGACGGCATCTTATAAATCTGCATAATGCACGCTATTCTTTCCTTTTCTAATACTGGACTTGTTGCTCTGACAGGGGAAGTTTATCTGCTTTGTTTTTAATACACGTGGATCTTGGCGGTATCTGTTGCAGAGTTATTTTTTTAAACCTTAAATAAGAGTAAAATAAAAGTCAACAGAAAAAAACCGCGGTGGGTGAAAAGTAATGGAGCTACTTTGATTTACACCAGCTGAGGATCCGCCCCAGGCTAGACAGCATTGTACAATCCAACCCAGAAGACTATAATGGAATACACCATTTAGGAAACTTCAGATTCTGGCCTCCTACGTCTCATAATGTAATAGCTGTTCTAAATGAAACAACCCAGAAACCTGAACTAAGAAACAATTGTAAGAATGAAGCCTGCCACCATCAAGGATAGCAAATAAGTTTATTGAAACAACCTACAATTCCCAACATCTACCCTTATGCAATGCAATAGAACGTATGATTCTTCACAGGGAAGTCTCCGACCAGAAAGACTTCTTGGGAACTGCTGGGAGTTTCTCTGAGATATGTCCAAGATAAGGCTCAGAGGGTCTGAATATACAAACCATATGATTGTTTGAGATGTGCGAAGTAGAGAATTTAGAGGGGAAGGGTTAGCAGATGGCTTGCATCTTGAACAGAGCTATGCCAAAATCTCCAGGTATTATTATCCATGTTTGAGGATAGCAATTTAAGAGTGGCTTAAGCAAACCTGTTGCTTGTAGAACTGGTGTGTTCCAAGAAATGCATTTGAAAGAACTTAAAGCCAACATATCCTCCTAACAATAATTTGTGATGGTTGCAATTCCCATTTATAATATAACAAAGGCAGGCAAAAAAAGAGAAAAAAAAATAGCTGCTATGAGATGTAAATGAAGAGCTTCTTCTGTTAGGGGATGATACAATGTCTCTAGAACCAAATTCCTAACAAACATAGGAATAAATCATGCTCTTAACCTTCTGAAACAAAACAAATATAAATCTCATTAGCATCTTTCCAGCCATTTTTTTTTTATTTTTATATAACGGCTTCATAAATAAAAATATCTTGTTTATCTTCTGTTGTATTATGTGTAGCATACAGAGCATTGCATCTATCAATATATAAAATGCATTTGAAACACTCAGGAAGTGGCCAGATTCTTTAGATCATTAAAATGTTTGGCCTGAAAGATTTCTGAAAACTGCAAAGTCTATCATGCAGATATTGAATGTGGCTGCTGTCAGGTAGCCTGGGAAGTAATCATGAAAGCTGTGTGAAAGCAGACAAAATGTATCTGCTTTCAGTCTGAGTTCCCTGCACATCCAGTCCCCATGCAAGCTGCACCTTTCTCCACTCCCCACCTCCACTAGGTCTTCTGTCTCAAGGGGCCATCTCTTCAACTCTGTAGTCTGGTTCTGATCTCGCTTACACTGGTATATAGCTGTTGTAAGTCCACTGACTTCAGTGGGGTAGTTCCTGATTTACAACAATGTGAGATCAGAATCAGGCTTTCAGTGAGTAACAAACAGTAGCACTTTGACAATCCATATGTCATATGCATAAGGGGCAATTTCACAACGGTAACTATACTCACCCTTCACTCAGAGCAAGTCATTGAAACCACTCAGTAGTTAACAGATCAAAAGATTTTATCTGATAAATTTCCATAAAGAAACAATAAGACTTTAAATATTAATACTTCCCAATTTACTAGGTCCCTCGGTAGCTGCCATTTGAGTCAATAGCATGCAAATGTAAGATACTTGGTAACTTCTCCAAATACATACTTCCTGATGGCATATTAGTCACCCCAGAGATGTCTAGCCAAGTTTCCCTGGGGCTGTCCTTTTTCATCCTCTAAAGAACTCCACAGCCACATTACTATGATCTAAATTCTCCCAAGACACTGCAGTCTGATCCAGCCTCCTCTCCCTGGGAGACTAGTCTGGTTTCTCTCATGACAGTCCCAATCTGGCCTGGTTTCACCTTCCTGAAAGGACTCTGATCTGATCTGGCTCTTGACAAGAAAGCGTAAGTTGCTAGCTCATTTCTCTGTTATAAAAGTTTTCCTTCTACTATGTCAGGCAGGAGCCTCCAGTGTCATTACCAGAGCTAGTCAAAAATGCCAATTAATTTTCATGGGATTTTAAAAACAAATTTTTCTTTTTTTTTTTTGGTCAAATTTTCTGCTGAAACCAAAACTGAATATTTTTAACTGAAAACCAAAATATATTACCAAAAATTGAAAATTTCCTCCCAATTTAAAAAATTGACCCTTCCTCCTCAGAGCAGATCCCTTTTCTCCAACCCCTGGATTACCCTCCCCGCAAAACACCCTAGCTTAGGCCACTTATTTATATTCTTCTTTGAAATACAAATGCTGCTTCCTTACCTTCTATTACAAAACCCATGCTCAGTTCCCTACTGTAAATCAGGGTCTGACTCCATACACAGAACTTGGGCCAGATTCCGCACACAGATACAGCCATGTAAATCAGGAATAACTATTGACTTCTGTGGAGGTAGTTCAGATTTATGTCACTGTAGCTGAATGCAGCAGCCGGCCCTCTGTCAGCAAGTTTTACTACCCCGAATGTGCCCCTAAAACAAAGAACCCCTAGAGGGCCCTCCAATAAAACAGTTATCTATGACCTACCTAATTTTACTCAATGGACTATTCTCAAGGTCAGGGCCGGCTCTAGGTTTTTTGCCGCCCCAAGCAAAAAAAATTTTGGCTGCCCCCCGTCCCAGCCCTGGGCTCCTCGCCGCACACCCCTGCTGCCCCAGCCCTGGGCTCTCCCCCCCCACACACACACCTCCTGCCGCCCCAGCCCTGGGCTCTCTCCCACCCCCACCTGCACCCTCCTTCCGCCGCAGCCCTGGGTCACTGGTAACTTGCTCCCACGGCAAGTCATTCAGCAGGAATTTTAAATGTGCACAGAACACAGACAGGACTGGTTCCCGCATGATTACAGAACTGCAGTAAAGTGGAACAATTTTCAGCTTGTGTGATTGGAGGATATCTGGATGCATATTATAAGACTGTCCTACATAAATGAGGAAAAGTTGAGGTGCCTTTATTATTCTTTTATTCCACTCTTTCTTTCTATGGGGAATTTGCCAATGCAATATCACTGTCTTCCTTTTAAACAAACAAACAAACAAACAAAAAAGGCAATGGCTGTTGAAAATAGCAATTCCAGTCCTAATAACCACTGGGAAGCATTTCTTGCTCAATTTTATCCTACTTTTTCTACAGCAAGTTACAGTGGATCAGTATATTTGATTTGGGAGAAATGAAGTAACAACTGCCCAAACTGAGCTTGAGCACTCCTGAATTTTGAGGTGTTCAAATCTGGAAGGCAGGTGCTGGGGGGAGACTGTGGCTCCGCGGGGGAGCACGGCAGCATGTATGCAGCAGTGTGTCTGGCACTGCGCGGAGCCAGACACGCTGGTCTGAGTGGCACAGTAAGGGGGCTGGGGCGTTGGATGGGGTGGAGGTTCGGGGGGGCAGT
>NW_020664420.1:16553473-16558758 GCF_002925995.2 Terrapene triunguis | reverse complement strand
CTCCTGAATTTTGAGGTGTTCAAATCTGGAAGGCAGGTGCTGGGGGGAGACTGTGGCTCCGCGGGGGAGCACGGCAGCATGTATGCAGCAGTGTGTCTGGCACTGCACGGAGCCAGACACGCTGGTCTGAGTGGCACGGTAAGGGGGCTGGGGCGTTGGATGGGGTGGAGGTTCGGGGGGGCAGTCGGGCAGGCAGGGGCAGGGAGAAGGGGGGGGTTAGATGGGTCAGGGGTTGGGGGGGCAGTCAGGGGACAGGCAGTGGTTGGATAGGCATGGGAGTCCTGGGGGTTTGTCAGGGGACAGGTAGGGGGTGGGGTCCTAGGGCAGAAGTTGGGGGGGGTTTCAGGAGGGGGCAGTTGGGGACAAGGAGAAGGGAGGCTTAGATGGGGGTGGGGTCCCAGGAGGGGGCAATCAGGGGACAAGGAGCAGCGGCGCTTAGATAGGGGGTTGGGTCCTGGGGGGCCGTTAGGGGCAGGGGTCCCGGGAGGGGGTGATCAGGGGACAGGGAGCAGGGCGGGTTGGATGGGTTGGCGTTTCTGTGGGGGGCAGTCGGAGGGAGTGGATGGTGGCAGAGTGGGGCTACCCTCCCTCCCTGTGGAGTGTCCTATTTTTTGAATGTTAAAATATAGTATCCCTACTCACAGCGCAGCTCTCCATTCACAGCAGGCTGCAGCATGAGGTCTCAGCTACCTCACTCCCTCCCCCTCTTTCCTGTTGGTAGTGGCCAAGGGAATGCTGGGAAATGTAGTTCTTTCCCTGCTCCAGGGCTGGCTCTATAGGCAGGGAGCTAACCAAGGAACTACAGCTCCCAGGGCCCCCGTTGGTTCTCAGCTCCCATGCTGGATCCTGCCACCCCTGCAAATGGGCTGCCCCAAGCACCTGCTTGCTTTGCTGGTGCCTAGAGCCGCCCCTGCTCAAGGTAATAATTATGACTATTAATAAAGCACCTCTATCACCCTGGGTGCTGAGGGTACAGCACAATAATTCATTATAAGTGTAATTGAGGCAATTATATGAGCAATAAAAATATTATTTTTTAAAATCCCTCTAAACTAAAACACCTTGCAAAGGTGAGTGTTGGTTATTGACTCTTCCCATGATATCGGGGTGCCCAACCTACAGCCCACCAGAGCATTTCATAAGGTCTGCGGCCTGCTTCAACACAATATACTAACAGCCAATTCATGAGTGCTTTGTTCACACGTTTACATCATTTTAGTTTACACAAGTGTGTAAATAGACAATACTGTACATAGAAACAACCTATCTAAATACATATGAAACAAGCTGAACTTAAAATATAAATCAATACAGGTGACTTTAAATTTTATTATAATATGTAGAATTTGTTTGGCCACCCAGGGTTGTGCTCAGGTTTATGTGGCCCCCCCCCGTGTAATAAGGTTGGGCACCAGTGCATTACATGATGCCTATATGATCTAACCCTGTGTTAGCTATGAAGTATTTATTCCAGGGTGATGGAAATAAGATTCACAATAATACAAAAGCTGACAAGACGTGGTGGATGTAAACAATTTTTTAAAAAAAATATTTCATTATTAAAATTCTCTGGATAAAGGTTTATACTGACGTTATTGTTATAACTTCCTTTTACTAAATGGGAATGAAATGGTATCTGGTTTCACCATCCTTTAAGAACGTCTGTATTATTAATTGGATTATGATTTTGTCAGTTCTACACAGCAATACTCCCAAGAGCAACACAGAAGAATAATTTCTTCTCAGCTGCAACTAGGACGGGCATAGCAAAAATAAATTGATAAGATAGATCTAGAGAAAACAGAATAGCTACAGCAGATTAGAGAGACCTACATCTCTTACAGCAACAGTACACTAGGGGGACTAGTTTTACTCTTTCTCCAGCGGTGGACACATACCACAATCACTAAAGATTGTGCAACATCAGAAAGTTAGTCCTTTCGGCCTTGATAGCAGTAGAACCTGGAGTCAGCAGGCCAAATCCATCCCTTGCTATAACTCTTGTAAAGTCAATGGAGTAAACCTGGGATTAACTTGTCTCATGATAAGGGTTTTCCCTTTAATCCAGAGGTATATTCATTACACACCAAATTACTTTGATTAAATATGAATTTGGCAACAGACAAGAGACAAATCACCTTAAAATGGAGCTTGACAAGCCCATGTATCATTCAGTGAGGTGGATTCTGATCTCACTTACATCAGTGTAAATCTACAACAGCTCCACCAAAGTCAATGGAGTTCAACTGAATTTACATCAGTATAAGCGAGATCTCATTCTGGCCCTTTTTATATTGTTGGAAAAGCTGGGTTGCTCTGTAGAACATAAAATGCCTGAGTTCTGTCTTATATAGGAAACTTTCTCTAAATGTGTTGAAAAACCTTTTGTTGCTTCTTTAAATATGGCAATTTGCTTGGGTGTGGGGCATTATTGTGCTTTATATCCAGCAGAGGAATAAGCACAAGGCTGCAGTCCAGGAACCAGTGAGTTCTAATTCTGGCTTTGGTACTGACTGCTCATGTCATTTTGAACAAATCATTTAATCTCTCTGTCTCATTCCCCTCCCCCCCCCTTTATTTATAATCTTCTCTGGTATGCTGTTAAATCAAACACCTAACATTTTGCTAGAACACGTGTGAAGGACTAAATTATATGGACCAGAATTTCAAGAGTTCAGCACCCAACGGCTCCCATTTAGGCCCTTAAGTAAGTGCCAGATTTTCAAAAGTACCTAGCACCCATAACTAGGGCATTGTTCTCAATTAGAGCTGCTGGGTGCTGAGCAGTTTCGAAAATCTGGTCCTATACATACGCCTTTGCTATGTATTTTCTTCTATTTTAATTGCCCTTTTGTCTTGCAAATAAAGTGTTACAGTATATTTGAAATGTGGTGTACAACATCATAGGAAGAAGCATCAGAAAAAAAGCACTTGGGTTGTTTAGTGTGACTCCTGTTTATTACAGGACAGCTCCTACCGCAGATCATTCTCACTAGTGCCTTATCTAAATTGTTTATGAAGATCTGCAGTGATGCTGTCCCAGTTATCTTCCCTGGGATGCTATTGCGGTTAGAGTTAAGAACCTTTTTCTATGGTCTTGCTTAAACTTTTCCATTCTTAGTTTCAGGCCATTACTCCTTGTCCTTCCATGCTCCGAGGTTGTAAATAACTCCCCTCGTTCAGTTAAGATAAAGCTTTATACTCATTAAATACTCAAACAAAAAAAGATTCATCCCCTCTACTGCTTCTTTACAAGTGGTGAAATTACCCAAGCAATTCAGCTCTAGGCAGTCAAAGTATCTGTACAGCGACTTGATGCCAACCACACAGCAATCTGCCTGGAAAATTGCTGTATCATCCTACATGGCATTATAAATGCCACCAACTCTCATTACAAAACCCACCAATGGTAATACCAATGCAGAAATCTTCTATAATCACAGGTTCCCAAACCTATGGATCATACAGCACTTGCTGGTGGTCCAGGGAGAGCTAGCTAGTCACATGGTGCCTGTTCTCCTGCTTGCTTCCAATTGCCAAATTGCATTATAAACGCTAAAAATGCATACTTTCCTAATTGTATTTTTTTCATGTAAGCAATTGTTGTAGTTGCTGCAGGATCTCTGTAATGGGGAATAAAAGTGAGGTCGTCCATGCAGTTGTGAATGGGAGGAGATGTGGTGCTTTCGATTGAGAATTGGAGAGGAGATATCCATAAGACAATCTTTGTGAAATGTGAAATTGCGGAACTATTAACTATGGTTTGTAACCTGTCCTTTAAATTGGCTTCTGTACCCAATGACTGGAAGATAGCTAATGTAACACCAATATTTAAAAAGGGCTCTAGAGGTGATCCTGGCAATTACAGACCGGTAAGTCTAACATCAATACCGGGCAAATTAGTTGAAACAATAGTAAAGAATAAAATTGTCAGACACATAGAAGAACATAAATTGTTGGGCAAAAGTCAATATGGTTTCTGTAAAGGGAAATCATGTCTCACTAATCTATTAGAGTTCTTTGA
This sequence comes from Terrapene triunguis, assembly GCF_002925995.2. Taxonomy (NCBI): domain Eukaryota; kingdom Metazoa; phylum Chordata; order Testudines; family Emydidae; genus Terrapene; species Terrapene triunguis. The sequence goes on along the minus strand of NW_020664420.1, from coordinate 16,554,734 downwards.
AGGGGTCAACAAACATGTGGACAAGGGGGATCCAGTGGACATAGTGTACTTAGATTTCCAGAAAGCCTTTGACAAGGTCCCTCACCAAAGGCTCTTATGTAAATTAAGTTGTCATGGGATAAGAGGGAAGATCCTTTCATGGACTGAAAACTGGTTAAAAGATAGGGAACAAAGGGTAGGAATAAATGGTAAATGTTCAGAATGGAGAGGGGTAACTAATGGTGTTCCCCAAGGGTCAGTCCTCGGACCAATCCTATTCAACTTATTCATAAATGATCTGGAGAAAGGGGTAAACAGTGAGGTGGCAAAGTTTGCAGATGATACTAAACTGCTCAAGATAGTTAAGACCAAAGCAGACGGTGAAGAACTTCAACAAGATCTCATAAAACTAAGTGAGGGGCAACAAAATGGCAAATGAAATTTAATGTGGATAAATGTAAAGTGATGCACATTGGAAAAAATAACCCCAACTATACATACAATATGATGGGGGCTAATTTAGCTACAACTAATCAGGAAAGAGACCTTGGAGTCATCGTGTATAGTTGTCTGAAGACATCCACGCAGTGTGCAGCGGCAGTCAAAAAGCAAACAGGATGTTAGGAATCATTCAAAAAGGGATAGAGAATAAGATAGAGAATATCTTATTGCCCTTATATAAATCCATGGTACGCCCACATCTTGAATACTGCATACAGATGTGGTCTCCTCATCTCAAAAAAGATATACTGGCATTAGAAAAAGTTCAGAAAAGGGCAACTAAAATGATTAGGGGTTTGGAACGGGTCCCATATGAGGAGAGATTAAAGAGGCTATGACTTTCAGCTTGGAAAAGAGGAGACTAAGGGGGGATATGATAGAGGTATACAAAATCATGAATGGTGTGGAGAAAGTGAATAAGGAAAAGTTATTTACTTGTTCCCATAATATAAGAACTAGGGGCCACCAAATGAAATTAATGGGCAGCAGGTTTACACCAATAAAAGGAAGTTCTTCTTCACACAGTGCACAGTCAACCTGTGGAACTCCTTGCCTGAGGAGGTTGTGAAGGCTAGGACTATAACAGGGTTTAAAAGAGAACTAGATACATTCATGGATGTTAAGTCCATTAATGGCTATTAACCAGGATGGGTAAGGAATGGTGTCCCTAGCCTCTTTTTGTCAGAGGGTGGAGATGGATGGCAGAAGAGAGATCACTTGATCATTACCTGTTAGGTTCACTCCCTCTGGGGCACCTGGCATTGGCCACTGTCGGTAGACA
>NW_020664420.1:16409082-16553073 GCF_002925995.2 Terrapene triunguis | reverse complement strand
GGTTCACTCCCTCTGGGGCACCTGGCATTGGCCACTGTCGGTAGACAGGATATTGGGCTGGATGGACCTTTGGTCTGACCCAGTATGGCCAGTCTTATGTTCTTTATTAAAATGTGATCCACTGTTGAAAACCACTGTTCTTTATTATGGAGCAATATTCCCAAAGTGAAACTCAGACCACTAGTAACTTCATTGTTGCTGTCAATTTTACATGGAAGACATTCAGATGCTGCAGTGAGGGGCAGTGGTATAAAACCTTAAAATAAGCCCTGGTAAGACATTTGGCTTTGCAATAGTTTATACTTCTTTTGTTTTCCTGTTTGGTTGTACATACCCAGTGGCAGAATCGGCCTCTTTAATGTGTTTGAATTTGACCCTTACTTTCGGCATTTAATTTGTTAAGGCCAAAATGTGTCCCATTTAAAATGCATATGATGATACCTACATGCTATGGTGACTGGGACACTAGAAATAAATCTCTCTCCCTAACGGACTTGTGACCATGAGAGAAAGAGAGAGGGTTGGGACCCCATTATGCTAGATGCAATACAAAGAAAGTCATGGTCCCTGCCCCAAGAAGCTTACAAATCTATTTCCAGACAAGATGGAACGAGTGAATATAACAGATGGTCAGGATGTGGGGCAACAGTTATTAGAACATATGAATGATTTGAACAACTTGATAGTTCTGAACCATGTAAACTCACATAGAAATATTGGGGGGTTGGTTTGTTGTATTTGCCTCCCAGTTATCATCATTGGTTTGATTTCTTGGCAGAAGTGGGTTTAGGAGGGAGGAATATAGAGGCAGAAATGGTAGCAGCCTTGCAGATCAGTTCATGGAGGGCATTCCATGGGCCAGGGTCAGCATGAAAGAAGGCATGGGGACACTTGTATGAGAACCAGAAAAAAGGATAGACAAGGCTGGAATCCTTGGAGGAGCAGAGAGAGGGGGTCAGGCAAAAGAGACGAGAGAGGATTAGTAGGGAGTGACAGACTTGTCAATTACTTGTGGTTCCCAGGATTATTATTTGCTCTTTTCTTGTGCACTCTAATCTATTTTTCTGTGTGGTTTACAGTTTTTCTATGTTGTAGAACCTTGACTTTGAATTCATTGGCTTTTGCAAGCTTAATACTGTCCTCATTGCTGCATGAATATTAGCTTTTATTCAGTGAATATTGACTTAACTATCTGCTGTATGATGACTAATCACAATAGTTTACTTTTAAAAGTGTCTCTCCTTATGCCCAGCACACAGTGTTATTAATGAGTAAGCTCGAACGGAACAGTTCAGCCAAAAGGCTGACAAAATCCAAAACAAAAGACTTGACCCTCACCTTAAATATATCAGCTGATATCTCCTTAGTGCTAACGGGGTGCCAAACCAAACCAAACCAAAAAGAGCTAAACAGTTACTGCAGTAGTTCTTCTTGGCCAGCCATAAATTTCAAAGGTAGCCTGGCAGAAAGGAATAAAAGGAGTAACTAAGGAAGACCAAATACACAAGGCCAGATTCTGTTCTTTGTTACAAGGGGACAACCTCTATTGAAGTCCCTAAATGTATTTTCTGGTGGCTAAGCTACATGGAAATCTCCAGAATCTTAAAATATATTGAGCCCAATACTTTCCTATGTGCTGGGTGCTCTGTGCCAGGACAGCAGCACAGTAATGGATGAGAGATAAGCCATCACCTTATTTAGCTCACTTGCCATTTGATTTTGCTCAATAGAAAAATGAAAGAATTCAGCATTACAATGCAGATGTCTCATGAATCTTTTTTACTACTAAGTCAATGACAGTGGTTTGATAGCTCATTTTTCTCTCCCACAATACATGCGTTCAATGGGAGTTGAGTGTGTGCTGGGGAAATGACTTAGTCAGGAGAAACAAAGGTACAGAGACCATGAGAGGGTTCATTCAGGTGGACTGCTGACGTATAACCATCTTTGCACACTTCTCCTTTCTCTTTGTTACAGCAGTGGCAGCTGCAAAGCTGCATTGACCTGAACTGAGAGATCTGAGGGCTTCTACGGGAAATCAAGAGAGCATGGTTTACAATATACTTGCCTCCTGTTGAGGCAGGTACTAGCTTGAGGGTGAGGTGCCGCTAGTTTTTTTATCTGATGATTCTTGACAGCTAAAAGAAAACAGAAAAAATAGTTTTTTAAAGAAGGATCATTTAAAAAAAAAGATCAGAGTAGTTGAGGGTGGAGGCCCTGCTTTTCAGTGGTAACATGCAGTACATATGTTAAGCAAAGGGTTTGTGGAATCATTTGCTGTGACATGTTTCCATTTTTCTGTGCAATAATCACCACATAACAGCACTGGTTTGGAATGAGATCCTGATTTAGCAGCTCTGGTCTGTTTCTTCCAGGTTTGGGTGGGCTTTGTACTCAGTGAGATTTGTTTTTTTAAGAATCTCTATGTTCCAGGGAGATATAACAACTCAATTAGCATGGCATGAAGGATTCCCAGTCTTTCAGATCAGTTTGATGCTAATGGTAATAATTAGGATCATGTGGGGACCAGCTAACATTCAAATAAAATGAAAACCCCTTTATCTGTGTAAACCAGATTCACAACTCTGGTTGAATGCAGGTCCAGCTTAGGGCAGCATAGGATGTCCTGGGGACGCAGTTCCTGGAGGTCCATGATGATGGAAGAACCTAAGCTATATTATTTTTAAAGTTACATTTCTAGCCCTCTTGGTTGCAAGGAAAAGCTTGAAAATGTGAACAGAGCGTAGCTGATTCACTGATGAGAGCCTCCAGCAGAAGGAAGAGCAGGAGCCATTACAGCCAGGAGGAAGCTGCCTGGCCCTATACCCGCCACCAGAGCGGAACAGGTCCCCTCTTCTAGCAGGGCCACTTTTTGCTACTCTGAGTGGCCACCCTGTCATTGCTGTGGCTCTGGAGGAATAATCCCACCACTGCTACACAGGAGGGGCCCTGCAATAGGTCCTGCCTTTGCCAGCTATGGCAACCAGCACCATTCCACTCTCTGCTGGGGAGGTAGCAATAGGGATCCCCAGACCCTTAGAGGTTGGGGGTGTCATTTGGGGCAGCGGAGATAGTTGGGGCAGTTGCCCCCCCCTCAGGTTTTCTGCCTGTCCCCTCAACTTTTCATAGCTCATCACCAGCCAGCACTGAGGTGTCAGCCCCAGGCCTGTGGGGTCATTGTGGGGCTGGCCAAGCTGGGGCTCCTGATCACCATGCTGTCAGCACCAGCGCCTTACCCTACTGGCCAGACAGGAAGGAGTGGCCTGGGTGAGAGCTGAGCATGGAGTGAGCTAGACCCCGATCCCTGCCCCAGGTCAGCTGTCAGTGAGAAACACACCTCCCCCCGACTACCCAGAATAGGACCAGCACACCGTCTCCCTGTCTCCCTCCGGGATGGGACTGTAGTCCCAGAAGTGGGGATGCTGACCCAACTTCCCTCACTCCCCCCGCCCCACACACACACACACACACACCAGAATTTTTCTGACATGACATCTCTCTCTGGTTAGGAGGATAGAGTCTAAGTCTTCCTTCCTCCTGTAAGGGCTCCAGTCTGAGTGAAGACAGTGAGCAGTAGTCTGGGAAGGAAAGAAAGCCTCAGTCTGTCAAAGGAGGAGCTGTGGCAAGCCTTCAATCAGCCAACTCTTGTGGCAACAGTGGTGCTGGCAGGATGACAGTCTGGGCCATGGTGGCCCTTTTGTCGAGATGTGGCCAGATTAACATTATACTGCCCTGGTTGAATGTAGATTAAACAAATCATTACCTAGTCCTGCATCTCACATAACGCTGGATAGCCAGCCTCTAGGTTAGGGCAGGTGAATTAGAAAGAACTAGTGGTGTTAAATAGAATCATGATCACTTCTTTAAGGAGGATGATCTGGTTCCGGACAGGAGGCACCAAGGACCATGACGTGTCCTTTATCAGTGGCATAACGGATCTTAACAAGGGGGAGGAACAGTTGTTTCATGATGTGAGTAGAAGCCAAGAGTTCTGGTGTAATTTTGGGAAAGTCACTTAATCTCTGTGCCTCAGTTTCCCAATCTGTAAAATGGGAATAACGCTTTACCTTCCTCACAGGCATGTTGATAGCTAATTAATTTCAGAAAAGCATGTTGAGTTGCTTTAGTGAAAGAGCTAGACAAGTAATAACTATTAATTTCAGAGGACAGCTGTGTAAATGGAAATCTTACAGTATGTGTATGAACCAAGGGTCAAATGTTATGAAAGACTATGATTAGTGACTAGAACTGGGTCTTTTGAGGAGAACATGAACGTTTGCCATGTGAAAAAGATAGCACAGATAGAGTACAATGTGTACTTATTTTTATGCGTGGTCACCATGTATCTAAACAGAGTACAGAAAGCATGTGAGAGAGGCACTCACCCCTATAATCCATTGTCTCAACTCAAAGGATGCCAAGCAGTATTTTACTGTTGGCACAAACACCCTTTCACCTTCAGCTTCTCCATATCTCATCTATGCTTGTCTTAGCTGCAGTGGGATCTCACTGGATACTCACTGTTCTAGCAAATGCAGCCACCGCCAGCCCTCTCCCCCTTTCCCTCATCCCTTCCCACTGTAGGTTAGGTTAACATGAAACTCAGGAGGGCTTGTGAAAACACTCACTATATCCTCTTCCTTCATGAGACAGTTTACTTTAGATAACACCACTTCTGCTGACGAAACTAGAGCGAATGCCAGAGTTACCCCAGCTGCTTATATCTTAATGAACACAAGATTTACTTATAAGTTACAATACAAATGCAAGGCTAATGCATGTAACGGAGAAAACAGATTCAAAATAAATAAAGGCAAATACGCTACACGTCATCTTTCTCCGACTTGGGCAGTTTCTTCATAGATCTGGTTACAAGAAACATTAAAACCGCACAGGGCTGGCCGTAGGGAAAATGGCACCCTGGGCAAACTTTCTTTGGTGCCCTTTAAGTACTGCTCCCCGAGCATCAGGCGGCTGCTCAGCAAGCAGACCAGTAGCAGGTGGAGCAGCGACAGCGCTGCAGGTGTAATGCTGCCGGGAGGGCGGAGAGGGGATGTGTGTGTGTGTGCCTGGCTCCCACCCCGCGGGCCCCTTTATCCCCCTCCCCACCTCCTGCATGGGCACAGCCCTTCTGCACCCTCTTGACTACAGTGCCCCCCTGACCACAGCACCCCGGGCAGTCGCCCACGTCACAAGGCTGGCCCTGAAACCACAAAAACATAAATACAAAACAAAATTTCGTAGTAAAGCGTTCTTTGTCTCACTCCACATGAACTACAAAGGATTGGCACTTCTGCCAGCTTCTAACTTGCCTTAGAATTCATTATTGGTTTGGAAATAACTTTTTACTAAAGAACATCACAATACTAAATAATAGGTCAGGGAAGCTTGTTATGAAGGTTAGGATCGTAGGGAAGCCAGTTGTCTTGAATGCAATTGATCTTAGAAATCAGTGATTTTACATTAATATACAGCCCTTCATCCAAAAGGATCCACAGTGGGATCAGTGCCCCAGTGTGCTAGGTGCTGTACATGGAGACAGTCCCTGCCCCTAAAAGCTTACAATCAAAATAAAATAAGTAGTACCCAGTACTAGAGCTAGACAAATATTTTTGAAATCTGGTTTGCAAATATCTTGGGGAATAGAAGCAATGATTGGTTTGCTAATTTTTGTCAGATCATATTATTTGTAATTTGCAAGTATTTGGCCAACTGTCAGGTATTTGTAAAGATGTTTGACTCCTCAGCGTTTCACAATTGTTAACGGAAGAGCTGATTGAAAAATTTAGAAATTTTTCAGCAAGAAAGAGGGGCAAACTTTTCTCAAACATTTTCATGTAAAAGCCTCCCCATTTTTCAGCCAACTTTAGTTAGCACACATCATTATTCATCCCAAAATTTATACCAGAAGTGCTTTATTAGTTATTCACTATTTCTACGCACTCAGTTTAGAGTTACAGTCATCCAGTCAGGGAGCAGAAATAATACCATGTAATGAATCACATACCACAAATAACAAATAGTGAACACAGGAAGTAAGCAGTTCACAAATAACCCATACTCTGAATATTGTTCATTCAAACTATTTGGTGAATGCTTCCAAAAAACTAATATATTCCAGAGAAACACAGACTGGTATATGCATGACTCCTGATCAGAAAAAAGGCCTAACTGTGCCTTTTAATGGATTAATTAATGATTCAACCAGCTCTACGCAGCACAAACAATGTAGACAAAATGTTTAAGCAACCCCTACACCACAGTTTATAGGGCAGGATGTGTCAGATACTGAAAGATGTTTTAAAAATAATATATCCCAAATCTTGTTCTCTAATGGGCAATGGGAGTTAGTGCACAACCCTCAATGGGTCTGAAACAAAGAATTAGTATAACCAGAGCAGCTATACTCCAGAGGAGAGAGATGCTGCGGAGGTGGATCAGCCAAAACAAACCTGGAGAAAATGTAAGGCATCTACCAATTTTCTAGTGGTTCAACATAACCAGGAAAATTAGTAACAATTGCAGAATGCAGAAAATGATAGATTTTCCCCTTTGAAGGGCAGTGAGTGTTAAGGAGCAGGGTTAGTGGCCAGAGTTAGATTTTTTTGAAGAGTGTGAAAGCGTCTCATGTGAAAGAGATAGCACAGAGAAGGGTACAGGCTGTACTTATTTTTGAGTGGGATCACTACAGTATCTCTCTAGATATGGCACAAAGAGCCTGGGAGAAAGAGATACGCACTCCCTTTAGACGTAGCTGTTTGTAACTCACAGACACAGCACAAAGCACCCAGGCTGATTGCTTCAGCAAAGAAGCAAACCACTAAGCCATAGGCAAGGTTGTCGTGTTGAATGTTATTTTACAAGAGCAGGCTCACGCTGTAACCTGTATTGTTCTCGTCTGAATGTATGAGAAGAAAGTGAGACATGGGTATGAGGGAAATGGTTTCCATAGGAACAATGACAACATATGACTGTTCACCTTCCTCAGCCCACCAGTTTGGCTGGCTGAGAGAAGTGATTTGGACACAGAGGGCCAAATTCAGAGCAGCTGTAAGGAGGTGTAGCTTCACTTAAGTCAGTGCAGTTGCTCCCCCTTCTGCCAGCTCTGAATTTGGGTCGGAGTGTCTGAAGTATTGTAGGGAGAATAAGGAAGAACACTGGAGTTCCAAAGGGGGCTCAGAAACTGGGCAGTAATATTGCCCCGCATCTCATTCTGCTCATTTCCAGATTAGGGCAGTCTGAGGCGTGAAGTACTGTCAAGAGAGCCTTTTAGTTTCACTCCTCTTTTCTTGTCATATTGACCCACCCTGAATGTTGTTGCACTGCAGTTAGATGAGCCCCCATCACATCCAGACTCAAGGATCTTCCTGGAGCAGCATTTAGAGGCCGTCAGCTCCTTTCAAAACAGCACCAACAGCAGCAGCATCTCCAGCAGACATCAGTGGAGAGAACCAGGCACCCCAGGCTCCTTCGCACTGGAGCACTGTAGAGCCACCACAGCCCTCGGCCTTCATCCTTCCCCAGCAGCGCCATCAAATAGATAGATTTTTGCAGCATGCCCTACTGGTCAGTCAGCTCAGGCAATTTGGGGTAATATATAGCAGCAATAACTAATTATGGACTCAGTACTGCAAATGCTTAGGTACATAAATAACTTTACTCGTGTGAGTAGTCCCATTGGCTCCAGTGTAGTTAGACTGGTGTAAATGGGAAAAGAATCACACCCCATCATGTTTTGAAACAGAACTCTGGAAAGTGCTCACAGTACTCTCTAGGGTGTTAACAAAATGAAAGAAACCACATTTCTTAAGTGAGTAAATCAAATCCAGTGACTACATTTGTATAAGAGCAATTTACTGATGATCTGACTTACTGTCACAAGAATTAAGGCAGTGCTGTTAGTGATTAATTTAGTTCCAGTGGCCTTTATGTTGACTTCAGAATCACCAGAGGTATTAAATTGATTTTTATACCACATACACATAAAAGATTCCTTAGAAAATTCTCATAAAATAGATGGTACAATAGGTGGAAGGTATTATCTATCATGTGCATTCTCAGCATTCTTAGCCTAATCCACCCCTCAGCACACACACAATTATACAATGTAATTCAGGCAGAACATACATACTGTAATTTTCTGTAATCTGTCATCAAATCTAGTCACTTTTAATCACCATTTAGCAGAAAAATCTGCTCAAATAGGGGATTTCATTTTAATAAAGCAGTTGTGATATAAAGAGAATATTTCAGTTAGAGATAATAGCTCTCATCTGAAATTCACATTAGTCTTTTTGTTCTTTTGCTATTTTCAAAGAGTAATTTATCTTGGCACTTTCATGACAAAGAAAAAGGCATAGAATTTCATGAGCTGTCACTTACATCCATTGCAGAACAAAAGGTCTACAGAATTTAATTCATATTTGATCTGAAGCCAAAGGGAGACAGCCTGAATTAAGCACATGTTCATAAATGGGATGAAGAATAAAAGATCCAAGAAGGTAAAATAATGTAAATCCAATCTAATTCCTGCCAATGTTTGCCCACTCAAGACAATTTAGAAAATGCATCATTGTTTCCAGAACCCTCCTGTGACTGCGGTATTATTTTTCTGAATATCTAGCTTAGTAATATTTTCTTTTTTATTGTATCTACATTTCTATTGAAATGTGCAGGCATATTATTTTAAATACTCTCATTGAATTCTTGTTGCCAGTGGATTCCATTTATCTTTCAGGATGCCAATAAGGCAAGTCTGAAATATCCCTCAGTAGGGACGAGGAAAAGATGTATCAACAGCATGTCATTGTCACAGAAGAATAAACAGCACACCATGATTAGCAGGGCTACTTTTATTTATTATTCAGCATGCTACAAAATAGATTTTCTTTTTTTGCCAGGGAGTGGAGGGGAATGAAGCATCTATTTTTCAGTGAAGAAGTCCTGCTTTTAACCACAATCCCGTCAGGACTTAGACTTTAACACAACATCAAATAGCTTTCTCAAGGTCCTACAGTAAGGCAATGTCTCAACCACAAAAGGACCCCAAGATCTGCTTGGGTTTCAGTCCCTTAACCAGGAGCCCAAAGATTTGTGTAGTGATGGGGCATTGTCACTTTCCCTATCTTAGCTGTACATTAATATTGTTCAAGGCATTTTTGGATATGACCCTCAGTGTTTGGCCAGGCTGTTCGGTTAAGTTGTACAGCTATTATTGATGTTGTTCTGAAGCCCAAGAGTAGAAATGGATGTAAGCTTGTGGAGTGGGCCTACTGGTCTAACTAAAAAAAAGTCTTTCATCAGGACAGTTTACCCCTCCATCCCCAACTAAGGCTTGATTCTCATAGATTGAAAACTATGTCAGAGATTGAAAACTAGAAATGACTGCTTACGCAGGCCACCTAGTAGTAGTATGTGGAAATCACACATTTGTAAACTACTTTGTATACCCATTCTAACACAGCAACAATATCGTTCATAATTCACTAGCTTATTATCACACCGAATGGGAATTCGGTACTGTAATGATGAGTAAACTAGGATAATGAACATACTACAGTGACCTGAAGAAGAGCTCTGTGTAGCTCAAAAGCTTTTCTCTCTCACAGAAGTTGGTCAGATAAAAGATATTACCTCATCGACCTTGTCTCTCTATACTATAGCACAGTCATTTTGTTTGGAGGGGGATTTTAGTGCCAGATTTGGTGGAAAATAATGGGTCTGTAATACAAACTGTGTCCTTCTTTATATGTTAGAATTATATAGAGGCCTGATCTACACTACAATGATTTGCTTGCAGAAGGTGCCTTTTGTTGCCACTGGTCTGCATGCATCCACGCCCAGCTTTAATTCCTCCTGGTGAAACCCAGCCTTTCTGTTGCTAATATAAAACCAACACCCTGAACACCAGTCAAGTCATTAGTCATCATACTTCTTCCAGCAAAATGCCAGGGTGAATTCTGTATTACCTGTACCAGCAACAGTCCCACAATGGCCCGGTCTCTCTCAACTTTGAATTCCACTGCCCAAGGGTCAGAGTGCCCACCCCCGCCTCCTGACTGTAAAATCCCCGGCATGTTTTGTAAATGCCTCTTTTCCTGCTAGCCCACCTTTGCAAGCAGACAGGTATGATAAAGCTCCTGCTGCCGCCTGGACCACCAAAGAAGTCCTAGATCTCCTCAGCTTGTGGGGAAAAGGAGCAGTGCAAGTCTATCTGCAAGGTAACTACAGGAATATAGATGTCTATGCAGACTTTGCAGAGGTGATGCAGGAGCTGGACTGCAACAGGGACAAGAAGCAATGCTAGGCCAGAACAGACAGGTCCTGCTGCCCAAGAAGGGTATCCAACATGTGGTCTGCACCTGGGAATATGCCTGAGCAATCTAGAGCTCGGAACAATAACCAATCACTAGCCAGACCCAGGATGCTCAGAAGCAGGTGGGATCCAGTGGTTGAGTCCACTCAAAACAGACTGGTGTCCACCCAGAGAGGGGGACAGGGAGAGGTTGTGACACGTGGAATTGAAGTGATAGGGTTGTTGTGCTTGTCATCACTCATGGCCATAATTGATCTGCAACTCACAGGTGATGGGTTTGGTGTGTTGTAGGGGGTAAAGCCCCCAGTGGAGGTACAATGAGAAGACCCCGTTATACTTGGGGGTCTGAGGAGTGAAGCTCCCCAAGTAGGCATGGCATGACAGAGGGATGGCTAGGCCACATTTGAATGGCATTGTGACTTGGTGCACGGGGTCGCCAGAGAGAGTGGTACAGGACCAGGTTTGAGTGGCATTGTGACCTCAAGCACCAGGCCCCAATGCCACTCAAATTTGGCCCGAACGCCCCCGCTGTCTGAAGACCCTGTGAACCAGGTCACAATGGCACTCAAATTTCAGGCTTCCAGGCAGGTAACATGTTATCCCTCCTAAACAAAATTCTGCTTGCTTCACTGGCTCAAACATTGGTGAGGCTGGGCCCACTTTCCAGAATATTGGTGGGCTCTAGGCCCCATAGGCCCCTATAACTCAGGACCTAGGCTCCCTAATTAGATGCTGATTCTTTACAGGATAGCCACACTGAAATCCCATTCAGTGGAACAGCAGAGTTTTCCTCCCTATTGATATCCCAGGCTTCGCCCATTTGCACTAAAAAAGCAGCTATTTGCTAGGCTATGTGTATTTCTTATAAAATCTCCATCAAGGCTTGCTTTTTCTTATTATGCAAAGTACATTTCTGTGCTGTTTCAGGCAAAACACTCTCATTTACGGATTTGCATTTTACATCATGGGTGAGCACACTTTACCAAACCTGGCCCTTAGGAGGTAAAAAACTGCAGTGGGCAATGACCACAAGCTCTCTCATTTTCTCAGTGTTTCTTATAAACAGGTAGAGAGGTTGGAAACTGCACGTTTCCCACTGATAGTGTCATTATTATTGCTAGTGAATGAGGTGCTCATAAAAGTGTGGAACACGTAACATAAACTGCATATTACCACATGCAGATTTGCTAGTGTTCCTTAACCCTGAGCTGAAAAATCCTTCTGATCTGATCACATTTAACCTAATTAAAATACAAACCAAGGACTTTACACCACACTAAACTTTCAACTTCAGAAACCAAGGGCCAGATTAATTAAATAACTTCTGTATTAAATTTCATTTTGTTTTTGTGCAAGTATGATATTTGTCATATGTTCTAGATGTCGGCATGGCACCAGAACAGGGGTGCTCACTCTGGTCACTACTATGCTTTACAGAAGATCCAGGCTGGCAAATCTTTGCCATTATGCACTTAATTTTTTTTTTAAACTTTTAAACTTTTTAAACTATTATTCATGGCCACACCTACCAAAGGGTACGCACTAAAAAGTCACAGGCAGTTTGATCAAAGGTGTCATCCAATTTCCAATTACATCAATGGGAAAATTCCCACTGATGCCAAAGAGAGCTGGATTAGGCTCCAAGTATGCTCTTATGTCTTTGGGGATACAGGGCCGGCTCTGGCTTTTTTGCCGCCCAAAGCAAAAAACACCCGGCCGGCCGGAGCAGCAAGGGGGGGGAGGGGAGGAGGAAAACAAACCTGCCCCCAGCCGGAGCGGCAAAGGGGGCGGGGGAGGGGGAGCCAAGCGGGACAAACGGGCTGGCCAGAGCAGCAAAGGGGGGGGGGGAAACAAACCTGCCCCCAGCCGGAGCGGCAGGCGAGGGGGATGACAAACTGGCCCGGCCTGCTGGAGCGGCGAAGGAAAGAAAAAATAAAAACAAACAAAAAATACCTGCGGGGCGGTGGGAGCGTGGGTGCAGGGGGACTCCCGGCCCTGCAGACCCCGGGCAGCGGAGTGCGCACCCCGGCTAGTGGGGGGAGGGGGCGGGGGGGAAGAATGGGGGCGGCCAGGGCTTCCTTAAGCGGGGCGCTTGCCACACGGCCCCTCCCGCTGCGCCGCCTGCTGGGAGGGCTCCGCGCCGCGCCGCTCCGTTCGGCAGGCAGGGAAGGATGCGGGCTGCCCTACCGGGCTTGCTGCAGGGCACTCCCCTCCTCCGCCCCCTACAGGGCGGCGAGAGCAGTAAACCAAAAAGAAAAAACCTGCAGGGGCGGCCAAAGCGGTGAAGCGCAAAACAAACCAAAACCAAAACAAAACAAAAAAGGATTAGATGGAATGCCGCCCTTTGAAATCTGCCGCCCCAAGCACGAGCTTGCTCGGCTGGTGCCTGGAGCCGGCCCTGTGGGGATATCTGTGAGTCACAAAAATAGCTCCCTTCTGCTTACGTACTTATACGGGCTCCATGACCATAGTATCCAAGTGCTTTCCAGGTATTTATTGTCATACTCCTGCTGTGAGGTATAATCTTTGCTTTGAAGCTGGAAACCTGAGGCACAGAGATTCAGTGGTTTTCCTAAATTCACAAAAGAAGTCTACAGGAAATGAACCTAGATTGCCTGAAGCTTTATCCTGTGTCTTAAACCCCAAGGCTTAAGAGGAATATTAGGAAGGATAAGAGAGATTATGTGGATGGACTGGCAGCAGAAGTGGAGCAGGCAGCATACAATGGTAATATGAAACAGCTGTATGACATCACCAAGCGACTGTCTGGAAAGTTCAGCAAGCCAGAGCGTCCCGTCAAAGACGAGCAGGGAAAGTCTATAACAGAAATAGAACAACAGATGAATAGATGGGCGGAGCACTTTGAGGAACTCCTGAATAGACCAGCACCATTAAATCCACCAGACATTGACCCAGCCAACCAAGACCTTCCAATCAATTGTGATAGACCAACCAGAGATGAGATCAGAAAAGCCATCACTATGATGAAGAATAGGAAGGCGGCTGGACCTGATGATATTCCAGCAGAGGCCCTGAAAGTAGATCTGGATGTTTCAGTGGAAATGCTGTACCCCCCTCTTTGAGAAGATATGGGAAGAAGAAGTGATTCCGGCAGACTGGAAAGAGGGATATCTTATTAAAATCCCCAAGAAAGGAGACCTCAGCAATTGTGCCAACTACAGAGGAATCACACTTCTGTCGGTGCCAGGGAAGGTCTTCAACCGAGTCCTCTTAGAGAGAATGAAGGATGCCGTCGATCCACAGCTACGAGATGAGCAAGCAGGTTTCCGGCAAAATAGATCATGCACGGACCAGATAGCAACGCTCCGCATCATAGTCGAGCAGTCTATGGAGTGGAACTCCTCGTTGTACATCAACTTTGTTGACTATGAGAAAGCATTCGATAGCATGGATCGAGAGACTCTCTGGAAGCTCCTTCGGCACTATGGCATCCCAGCAAAGGTGGTCAACCTGATTAAGAACTTATATGACGACATACACTGTAGCGTGATCCATGGAGGGCAGCTTACAAACAGCTTCCAGGTGCGAACCGGAGTCAGACAAGGATGCTTGTTGTCACCATTTCTCTTTCTCCTTGTCATTGATTGGATTATGAAGACATCCACTTATGAGCATAGGAACGGAATCCAGTGGACGTTGTGGACCCAGCTTGATGACCTGGACTTTGCCGATGAACTTGCACTCCTTTCGCATAGCAAACAGCAGATGCAAGAGAAGACCAACGTAGTGGCAGCCATGTCATTACAGGTTGGCCTCAACATCCACAAGGACAAGACCAAGATCCTCAAGATTAACTCCATCAGTAATGACCCAGTCACACTGAATGGAAGCCCTCTGGAAGAAGTGCAGTCCTTCACCTACCTAGGTAGCATCATCGACCAACAGGGTGGCACGGATGCAGACATCAAAGCAAGGATCGGTAAGGCAAGAGTAGCTTTCTTACAGCTCAAGAACATCTGGAGGTCTAGAGAGCTGTCTTTGGCAACAAAGATTAGACTGTTCAACTCCAACGTGAAATCAGTCTTATTGTATGGAGCTGAAACCTGGAGGATAACTAAAACAACCACCAGGAAGATCCAGACCTTCATAAATAGTTGCCTTAGAAGGATTCTCCAGATCCGCTGGCCAGACAACATCAGCAACATCTACCTCTTGGAGAGGACCCGTCAACTTCCAGCAGAGGAAGAAATTAGAAGAAGGTGGGGTTGGATAGGACACACACTACGCAAGCAGCCAACCAACATCACTAGACAGGCATTGCGGTGGAACCCCCAAGGCAAGCGGAAAAGTGGCCGTCCAAGAAACATTTGGCAACGCGACCTTCAGGCTGATAGCATAAAAATGGGCTATACCTGGAACCAGCTAGAGCAAATGGCCCAGGATAAAGGACTCTGGAGATCTGTGGTTGGCAGCCCATACCCCGACTGGGCATGAGTGAGTGAGTGAGTTAAACCCCAAGACCATCCTTCCTCCCAGTTATGAAGCACATTCTCAAATTGGCAGAATTTGTCCCTCCTTGTTATTGTAGTAATATGAATAAAAAGCAGCTGACTCTTCACTCATTCATTACTTGCATGAAGAACTCCCTGTGTTGTCTGAATAAATTCCATTTTGGCCATTCTATTTGTATAGTGTGTTTGTTCTTTACGGTTGTTTTAAATGTAACTAACAATGTACTTTAAAAAAATGAAATCAGCCATTAGCTCTTAGTGAGCTATTGAGTTATCCAAGTGTAAATAAAATATCTTAGGGCCAAGTCCTGCCCTCACTTACTCCAGTGTATCTCCATTGAGTTTCATTCAAGCAAGTCAATGCTAGAAAGCTATAATTATTTACGGGTATTTGGGAAATATGTGGGATCTTTGCTAGACACTAAGATAGCCTACCTAGAGTCTCTGGATCTGGTGTTTTCATATTATTGTTCTTAAAGTGAAGTCAGATCATTGAAAAAGTGGCTAAAAGAATTTTTGTAGTGCAGATTTAAAATTTTGTAGCAATTCTGTGTTTTAAACTATGGGAGGAGTCTAACATCTAGGAGAGTTATCTGATAAAAAAAATTAACAAGCAAATAAATGGAACTGAATATTGGTTGAACTCAGTGGGATTGCATCTGTCACGGTTCAGGTCAATTGGAACTGTATTTTCCCATCATGGTCCAGCAAAGGCACCCACTCCAGGCCTCCCAGCTCCTCAGCCATCACCTCTCTTGGGCCCCTGACAGGGTATTTCCAGGCTTCACAGTTTTCTGTCCACACTGTGAGTTCCCTAGTAAGTCAGATGGCCTAAACAGCCAGTGTCTAACTTTGCTTTCTCTCCAAATGCAATAAACAGCATAATTGCTCACAGTTAAGTTACCACCTAGCCCTTTTTAAGCAAGCACATTTACTCTTAAGGAAAAAACCTTCCAGGGAAAACATTAAAAAACAACAGAAGAACCTCTTCACATGCTAATAAGCTTACCAGAGATCATCCCCAACTCCAAAAGGGCTCTGGTAGGCGTCAGTCCTTCAAACTTCACACAGGGATTTTTTTGTGGTTATAAAAACAGCTTTTGCTCAGAACAAGAACACACATGCAGAGCTGGCACTAGGCATAAGCAAACTAAGCAATTGCTTAGGGCTCCGAGCAGCTCAAGGGGCCCCCCTATTAATTATTAGTATGTGTTGGGGGAACCCAAAGTATTCCTGCTTAGGGTCCCCAATGGGCTAGCACCAGCACTGCACACATGCATAGATTAATGTTTTCTTTATGCGGCATGGGTCTTTGATCTTCAAAGGCATAGGTAATCAATCAGACAATGGTTCTTTTCTCGGCATGTAGCTTCAAATGGTTGGTTTGGAGGTGGGAATTTGCATTCCCCGTTCCCCAGGTATTTCTTAGGAAATCCATTTAAGTTTCTTTGTCCCAGAAATACCTTCTTGTCTGACATGTCATTTAAAATAGTCCTTTGAAGCTCCTAACACTTCCCAGGGTTTACAATGGCCACCTCTCCCCCTTAGAGACGATACAAACATCCCACTATAAGCTATTTAAATTTAATTCAATAAGATCTCCCAAAGATTGTGCTATTACAGATATGGCAATTTCCGGCAATGTCCTAGACACAACAGTGATGGGCTTTACAAAAAGCTCTCAGATGAAAAAATTGATTAGATAGATTTCTAAACAGGAGACAAGCAAAATTCTTCTAACAAGCCAGTTTTACATTTTCAGCAATTCCACTGGAAGGTCATCCTTTACTTACACTCTTGAATTTTGATGTGCATTCAGTATGGGCCTGATCCAAAGCTCTCTAAAGTCAATATGACTCATTGTATTGATTTCAATGGACTTTGGATCTGGCTTTATATGGGTGCTTGTAGGATAAATATGAAATTAAAGAATTAGGATTAGCTTAAGTTTCGTTAAGGAAATTGTATGTGTGTGCGCACACGTGTTGTAAAGAAAGGCCCTGACTAGCAAGTGGAAGGAAAGGCCTTAAAAATAATGAGTGATAAGGGCAGAATGAATGAAGTGCGGAGGATGTCTGGGTCAAAGAATATCTAATGAAATAAGGGGAAGTTCATGGAGGATACGGTCCATCAATGGCTATTAGCCAAGATGGGCAGGGATGGTATCCCTAGCCTCTGTTTGCCATAAGCCTGGCATGGGCGACAGGGGATGGATCACTTGATGATTACCTGTTGTGTTCATTCCCTCTGAAGCACTTGGCATTGGCCACTGTTGGAAGACAGGATCCTGGGCTAGATGGACATTTGGTCTGATTCAAGAATGGCTGTTCTTATGTTCTAAAAAGAAGGCTTCTGACTGATAGGGGTGACTGCAGGTGGTTTTAAATAAGACAAAGAGAATATGTCTTAAGATGAGCCAACATGGCCCTTCCCAACCCAAATACCAGTGTTACCTCAAAAAATTAGGGCCTATGTGAACCCAAGTGCAAAGGAAAAACTGTTAGTCAGCAAGAAGAGGGGAAGAGATAGGGAGGAAAGGCCTTGGGAGAAAGGAGATTGTAAATCTTATCTGAAATAAGACTGGAAAGAAGGGTGAATTGTCTCAAATTGGCTTTTAGCTGAAGTCAGTAATTGGCAATGACATCACTTGTTTGTTAAAGGGTATAAAAAGTAAACTCTTCAAGGGTTCATTGCTAATACCTGCCTGACCACACTGGAGCCAACCAATATGGGTCTAAGCTCGTTTGTAAGTATCTTGATCAAATGTTTATAAATTTTTTGTTACTGTTTGGATGTAGTAAATTGCTTATTATTTAGGCTTTTTAGACATGTTTAGAGCAATTGTATAAATACCCTTTCGCCTTTGGTTTTAATAAAGGAATTTATGGTTTAAATTAGTGTTGTGGTAATGCCCCCATAAATAATAATAATTCTGACAGAATATAACATAAGCATATCTAGGACTGAAGAGCTAAATCTTTCCTGATCCTGCCCTGTTACTTGGTATTATAGGAGACACCAAACAGCATTATTATTAAGCAGTTTATTGAGGGGTGGGAGGGGGTGGTTGTTTTTCTGAGTGTTACAGAATACTGTCATTCCTTATCATATAAAAGCTAGAACAACCGAGCAAGAGCCTCTGATAGATGCACAGGTTGGGGAAGACACATTTCTGGGAAGGAAAATAATTTTTTGATAACTTCTGTTCTTTCAACCCCTAAAAAAAGTAACTTGAGTGTTTTATGCATTTGTTTTGTTTATGATAGAACAGTTTTCTACTTAACTTGCCAATCAGTTTGACAAACCCAATCCTGCTGCTCACGAACAGATAAAATTGTGTCCTGTTGCATGAATGTATCATAAATTTTAACTGTGGAAGAAGGGCTTAATGGGCTACAAAGCTTTGGTGTTGTACTAGGCATTTTAAATGATAATTGAGCATGTCATCTTAAACTGCTGCTTTTCAAGTGGGC
Source organism: Terrapene triunguis (assembly GCF_002925995.2). Classification (NCBI taxonomy): domain Eukaryota; kingdom Metazoa; phylum Chordata; order Testudines; family Emydidae; genus Terrapene; species Terrapene triunguis. Next base: position 16,534,813 of record NW_020664420.1, on the reverse strand, counting down.
TTTGTTAAGCTGACGATATACTGTAAGGAAATGCTGTTTTCTATCAGAATTGGCCTCTGTAGCTATTTTGTTGTCTACAGCAGGGACACGTTAGCAAGGGCTTTTTTCTTTCCACAATCCAGGGAGTTTTGAAAGCCACCATGTAAAATGATCTAATCAGTGGCTAAAATTATGGTTGGTACAATGTCATTTTCTTCCTCTTACACACACATCTGGAAGTAGCATACAAAGCAGAAACATTCCAGAAATACTTTTAATCATCCCCGTTTAAGCACTGGGGTGGATTTAAGTTCCTGCCAACACTGTAACATTTTAAAACATCAAGAGCACTATTTTCAAAATTTGCTATGGCTTCTTCACAATCAGAAAATAAGGAACATCTGCCATATCTTTGTGAAGAGCAAAAAACTCTGTCATGTCTTTCTTTTTATCATAATAAGATCGGGAAAATTGCAGAGTGGGTTTCCTAATATGGTTGAATGAGCAGAAAAAAAGAAAAGACACCTCTGATCTGAACTTTCTTCCATTTTAGAACCAATCGTGAACCAAATACTGTAAGGTTCTGAAATGTTCAGATTCATTTTTCTATTTATGTAAAGAAAAGAGACAGGCAGCCACTTCGTTGTTTAGATCACTGCAGATACAGTGTGCTCTTCATGGAGACTTTACTTGTCCTAATCTAAAATGAAAATGATTCTAATTGAAGGCATATGGCCGTTCTTTGTGAACAGGAAAACAAACTGGAAGCAGAATTACTGGATATCTTATGGTCAACGAACCTATTCTAAAAGATTTGCTACCCAGCTTTACAAACTCAAGAGGTTTAGATCATTCAGACAGTTCAGAAAAGCATCTGAAATTTCTGATGCTCTCCTGAACTGAATCTGAACCCTGAATCTTGTGATGTTATGTCCGTCAGTAGTTCTCCATTTCCTCTTAAAGTGCTGGTCTATCTGAATTCATTGTGTCAAATCTGCAGGGCCGGCTCCAGGCACCAGCCGAGCAAGCTGGTGCTTGGGGCGGCAGATTGAACGAGGCGGCATTCGGCCCAATCCTAGGGCGGCACGGCCGCTTTTTTTGTTTTGTTTTTTTGTTCCGCTCCAGCCGCCCTGTAGGGGGTGGTGGCGCGGAGGACGGGAGCACCCTGCAGCAAGCCCAACAGGGCAGTCCTCGTCCTTCCCTCCCCGCCGACCGGAGCGGAGCCCTCCCAGCAGGCGGCAGGCGGCATGGCGGGAGGGGCCGTGTGGCAGCACCCCGCTATAGCCCTGGCCGCCCCCCTTCTCTCTCTCTCCTGCCCGCTCCCTCCCCCTCCCTCCCACTAGCCGGTTCCCCTGCACCCGCGCTCCGGCCGAACCGCAGGTTTTTTGGTTTTTTTGTGCTTTGCCGTTCTGGCCGCCCCGTTTTTTTCTTGCTTGGGGCGGCCAAAAAGCCAGAGCCGGCCCTGCAAATCTGCCCTCATTAGTATAACCCCAGTGAAGACTGAGGTAATGGAACAGATCATGAGTTCACAGACATTAATTGACAGAACCGCTGGAACCAATCAATCAGAGTCCCTGTAGTTTAAAGCAGGTCTTTCATGTTGGATTGCGAAGGACATGTTCCAAGCAGACCAGTCCAGGAGGTGAAGAAGCAGTAGTGCAGCCCAGATAGCTGTATATAAAACAACTCAAGCTACAGATAAAACAAAATCACAAGGAAGATGTAACTCAGAATCTGGTGGAAAAGGTAGTCAGACAGTTTTTGTGGAGAACCAGAAAGACTCTGCATGGCCTTTCACATCAGACTACATAGCTTTTTTTTTTTAAAATTTAAATTGGTGTGTCCTTATTGTAGGCTTCTTCTGAACGGTTAGGAGGAATTGAGATACCAGATGTCTCATCCTCCTCCCTCTTAAGAGTTATGTTGACAGTGAGAGCAATCCCATAAAGGCGCAAAGGTTCTGGGTTAGGGTGACCATATTTCCCAAAGGGAAAACAGGATATCGCCTGGGGCTGGTCTGAGGTCCCCCTCCCCCAGGCGAGGCTGGGGTCACTGGAACCCTGCCTGCCGCACCCCCTTTCCCCCCGTGTGAGGCTGGGGTCACTGGAACCCTGCCTGCCGCACCCCCTTTCCCCCCGTGTGAGGCTGGGGTCGCTGGAACTCTGCCTGCCAAACCCCCGTTCCCCCCGTGTGAGGCTGGGGGTCGCTGGATCCCTGCCTGCCCCTCCTCCTCCATGCCAGATGGATAAAATATTCATCGTAATATGATATAAATGTATCATGATTTAAAGTGGGTGCCACATCCCTCACTAGTGGCTAGTCCACATAAAAGGAATAACAATCTACTAGTGCTGCTAGCTTGTGGAGTTAACACCGTTAGCTCAATGTTATAAGTCTGTGCTTTGGTACTGATGATCCCAGGCTGATGACCTGTGTTGGGGGGGTCACTATTTTTAAATGAAATGGAAATTTGTATCAAGATCATTGTCTCTGGGGTATAAAAGACATTTCTCACCTTGGTCTCTAAGCCCTAATTAAATTAATTCACACCGCCCCCCCACACAAACACACTTTAAAAAAACAACAACAACAAAATCTCATTAAAGTTTAACAAATACATACAAATTAATGTTTTAAATAAAAATAAAACTGAAAACAAACATTTAATGATATTGTATAATAAAATTTTACTAGTAAAACAGCCCTGATTTTTCTAATTAAAAATTCACAAAAACACTCGTTCCTTTCATTCTTATTAGACTGAGGGCCTGCTCCTCCTCCCTGTAGAGTTAATGGAGGTTTTGCCACTTCAGTAAGGTCAGGATTGGACCCAAGGCGTTTGTCATAATTATTTATTGGTAAGTTTTATAAACACTTGATAAACACTAACTGAAATTAAAAGTACTACTTCAACCTTTAGTTCCAACCAATGAGTGTGTGGGGATGCTACGAGTTATCATGCAGGTTATGAAATATACTAATTAATAACATTTGTGGTATTTGTTAGATAGTATAAACACAGCTCTTTAGCTGTGAAAAAATGTTTTAGTCTTCAGGTTGTTTTAGATGATTTGTAAAAAAAAAAAAAAGAGGAAAATTCCCTACTGGTGCATGTGGTTAAAGTGCAATTTGCAGGAGGTCTGACTTTGATGACTGAATAAACAAGAGAAGAGTTTTTAAAGCTAGCAGATGGTGTGATATTTCAGGTATCAGGCTCAAAGAATTTTATAATGAAGCTAAGAGAATTTTATGGCTAAAGGCATTATATTTTACAGCAGTCAGTGATGATAATATGGCTTCCCTCTCCTCTGCCCCATCTCCAACACACAGCTAGCCATATCATTCTAGGACAGGGGTCAGCAACCTTTCAGAAGTGATGTGCCGAGTCTTCATTTATTCACTTTAATTTAAGGTTTCACGTGCCAGTAATACATTTTAATGTTTTTAGAAGGTCTCTTTCTATAAGTCTATAATATATAACTAAGCTATTGTTGTATGTAAAGTAAATAAGGTTTTTAAAATGTTTAAGAAGCTTCATTTAAAATTACATTAAAATACAGAGCCCCCCAGACTGGTGGTTAGGACCCGGGCAGTGTGAGTGCCACTGAAAATCAGCTCGCGTGCCGCCTTTGGCACATGTGCCATAGGTTGCCTACCCTTGTTCTAGGAGATCATATTTTCCAGAATTCCAGGACTGTAGAATGATCACAGAATTATTTATTAGCCAATGGATTTAGTTAATCCCTTCAATCGAGTGGTTCATACAGCATTCATCCAATGAGGAGAGAACTAAACCTCCTGGGACTAGTGTGTGAGTCAGAAGACATACAATAAATGGAAAAACAAAACAAGAAAGTGCATGGGTTTGGCAACTGTGTTAACTACAGAAATGTAAGGATTAAAATTCAAGTACACTGACATCCATACACAAAGCAAAGCTGGTGTATCAAGGAGAAAGCTAATGTCTAACGCTAAGGACATGACTACTTGTTGGTACCAATACTAATTGGGCTGAGGGAAGTGATTATTCCCCTCTATTCCGCACTGGTGAGGCCACACCTGTAGTATTGCATCCAGTTTTGGTCCTCCCACTACAGAAGGGATGTGGAGAAATTGTAGAGAGTCCAGTGGAGGGCAATGAAAATGATTAGGAGGCTGAGGCACATGACTTACGAGGAGAGGCTGAGGGAACTGCAGTTACACCTCTACCCCGATATAACGGGACCCGATATAACAAGAATTCGGATATAACGCGGTAAAGCAGCGCTACGGGGAGGCGGGGCTGTGTGCTCCGGCAGATCAAAGCAAGTTCGATATAACACGGTTTCACCTATAACGCGGTAAGATTTTTTGGCTCCCGAGGACAGCGCTATATCGGGATAGAGGTGTATTTAGTCTGCAGAAGAGAAGAGTGAAGGAGGATTTGATAGCAGCCTTCAACTACCTGAAGGGGGGGTTCCAAAGAGGAAGGAGCTCGGCTGTTCTCAGTGTTGGCAGATGATAGAACAAGGAGCAATAGTCTTAAGTTGCAGTGGGGGAGATCTAGGTTGGAAATTAGGAAACACTATTTCACTAGGAGGGTGGTAAAGCACTGGAATGGGTTACCTAGGGAGGTGGTGGAATCTCCATCCTTAGAGGTTTTTAAGGCCTGGCTTGACAAAGCCGTGGCTGGGATGATTTAGTTGGTGTTGGTCCTGCTTTGAGCAGGGGATTGGGCTAGATGACTTCCTGAGGTCTCTTCCAACCGGAATATTCTATGATTCTATGACCTGTTAAAGCATGCTCTGCACATGTGGCACCAGTCTAGAACAGAAACAACTAAGGGAAAATTACGAGTCAATTAGTTTGGATAAAATAATTGCCCACCCTTACTCCAAATTGTCTTCAATTTTCAGAATCAAACCTTTTTGTGAGGCTCTGAAACCATTCAGAATACCTTTCCCAAACAGAAAAGTCAAAACATTCTATGACGCCCATAGTGTCTGAGCACGTAACAGCACTGCTAAGAAATGGGGAATATAATTATCCCTCTTTCACAGATGGCAAAACCAAGGCATAGCAAAGTTGTGTGACTTGCCCACAGTCACACAGAAGTCTGTAGCGGAGCTGGAACAGAACCCAGGTCTCATGTGTCTTAACCATATAATTATCATTTCTCCTTGCAATACTCCATGAAAGGCTGCCCCTATAGTATTCCTCCTGGGACTAAATGCAGAGGTGCCAGAAATCTCACAAGAAAACCTTTCATGAGATTTCCAGCCCAATTTTGTAGATCACCAAGATTTATATAGTTTAGATAAGATTGGGAAAAGTACCCAGAATTTTGTACGCTCATCTGAACTCCAAGCTTTTTGAGGTATATCAATCTCTAGTGAAAACCTTGAAATTACAAAATCACATGGGTTTCATGAAGAAAACCAGCGAGTTGGGTCTATACGAGTTCATAGCCCTCTGTGTTCGCTTGCACCAGGTTCACACAAAACCTGAAATTCCAAGCAAATCTGGAACTAACCGCAGTGAAATTCACAATTTCACAACTCCTTGATACATGTTCTCATCTCAGGATCACCCGGTCCCTCTCCTAACTTTAAACAGTCTTCTAGTGAGGGTAGGCTTGGGGGACAACCCAGTTGTTTGTTATTCTCCCCTCTAGTTGGCTACTTTCCCCTTCTTTAGTTCTTTGACATCAGCCAACTGCCCTGTATGCCCCATCTTCAATTTTCAGTGGAGGGGACAGCAAAGATAAGGCCCCTCCTTTCCTGATCCAAACAGCCTTTAGAGATGCAGGCTGTGCTGAGATACTGAGCAGGGTTTTTACTACCACATATTACCCAAGTGAAGGCTGGAACATCTCATGCCCAGAGAAAGACAAGTCTCAGTCAGCTGTTTTCTGCCTCACTGCTGCCAAATAGGGAAGGGGCAGGCAATTTGATTGTATGGAGATACCGTGGATTGGGGAGAGCCTCATCTTTGCTGCCTCCCATCCTTCAGCCCCCCTCCACCCCCCGATTGTAGATAAGGGAGTGTGGCAACTAGCCATATAGGAAAAGCTCAGGTGTTGCATTCAGAAACACCCTAAAATAATGGGGTAGAAGGTGAGGCAAAGCCCCTTTCCCCCCAACATGTGTCCACAGAAGAGCAACAAAAATGATTAAAGGTCTAGAAAACATGACCTATGAGGGAACATCCTGTGTATATTACATGGTTTTGCCATGAGCTATTAAACCGTTACTACATTGCAGCAAGAGATGGTGAATTTCTTATTATTCCTGTTCTTTCTCCCTTTCTTCCACTCAGACCTTTCCCACTTCAACACTCCCTCAATGCACTTCTCCCTCTTTCCTCTTCAAGCTATTTTCATGCTGTGCCTTACGCTTGGAACTCCCCCTTTTCCCCTGGTGAAAAGGCAGCTACACACACGTCATTCAAAATTGTCTGCAGACACAGTCCTTCTGTCACACCTACTAGTATCAGCCCAGTTACACGAGAACTAATGTTACATCATACCAATTAAAATAAGTAAAAAAATACAAAATGTATTACACACTTTGTTAGCTTCCCTCTTGTCACCTACAGCAGTCTGACTTTTTAAGGCCCAGATTTTGCCACCTCTACTCATGTTGATTACTACCTTACTCCTAAATAATGTGGACAGCAAGTTCTATTTAACATGAGTAAAGGTGGCAGAGTTTAGCCCTTGGATCGTAAACTCCATGGGAGTAGGAATAGTGTCATCTTCTGGGGTTTGTTCAGTGATAAGCACACTGTTGGCATCTGAGAATAAAACAAATACTAATTTGGGTAGAGCTGGGTGAATAATGGAGTTTTTTGGTTCACTGGCAATTTTTAAAGCAAAAAAAAAAAATTGTTTCAGGTCAGCCCAAAAATGTTTTTGAAATTTTCAGTGAAACAAAAAATCCAAAAAAAATTGTTGCAGGTTAAAAACAATTCTGTTTGAACTGACACTAAATATATCATTTTAATTTCAGGCATTTTTTATCATTTTTGAATTTTTAAAAATAAAATTAAAGAAAATTTCAAAACAAAAACAGTGGCTTTATGACTTATTACAACATCCTGCAACCCACAAATCCCTTCTTTTTATCCCATGACTACAGAGGTATAGTGGGCCACTCTACCTGGAACGGTCCCTGAGAATATGTGCTAACTACCTATGCTAAACAATCTAGTCCACCTTGCAATTAGCTGTGATGCTGGGACTACCTTTCCCAGATCTGAAGAAGAGCTCTGTGTGGCTCAAAAGCTTGTTTCTCTCACCAACAGAAATTGGTCCAATAAAAGATATTACCTCACCCATCTTGTCTCTCTATTCTAAGACTCACATTGCTACAAATACACTGCATGAAACAAAGTCATTTTGAATGAAAATATTAAACATTTCATTTCAAAAACATCAAAAGGAAACATCTCAAATTTTTATGATTTAGTTGCTTTCTCTAAATGAACAATTCAGCAAAACCGACATTTGTGAAACATTTCTGTGTCATGGAATCTGCGTTTTTTGCCACAAACAGTGTCAGAATTTTGCCAAGCTCTAAATTTGGGCTGTGTTTGTGGGATGAAGATTTGTTTTACTGTATGTATATCTATCTGCTAAATTGGTAGAGTGCTATGAAATTCTTCATGACAGAAGATGTTCAGTATATAGTCATTCACTGTATACATTCAGAATACTATATTAGCATCAGACTGCAAAATAGGGAGCTATGCCCAGAATAAACTACATGTCTAGCCTCTCTCCATACGTTTTTTCCATGGGAGTAGGAATAGTGTATCTCCATGGGAGTTGTTTTCCACATCTGTAATTCATCTGCCTGAGACATATTTTTTCAAGAATTGACAAGCATAAGAAAAAGCGTTGGCAATCCATCCTAACCCTAAATTAAAATCTAGACCCCACCAATGAACCTGCATTCCAGGAAAGAAAAACTCAGATTGAAGAATAGAGATGTTTAAAGGCCTGAAAACTTATGCAGCATTTAAGCTACTCAAGGACTGAAAAGTAATTAAAAGATTGGTACAGAACCAGATAATAGACATTGATAAATAAGTAATTCATTAGTCAATATTTTTTGTGTTGATGCAAATCTTTATGCAGCGACAATATATTTGGAGCTTATGAGATACACTCTTGGAAAATGTGTGTGCGCACACTATATATATTTGTGAGTTCACTTCCACTTAAAATTAAACTCTAGATAAAACTGAGAAAAAAAATCTTCCTGTGCGATATGCTTGGGATTTTAACTTTTTTTGCATGCTATCAGGGTGACTCTCTGTTATCAGTGTGATTGCAAAGGCTATCCCAGTTTTTCATGTCCTTCTTTTGCTGCCCATTGAGATTTGGATGGATTCCCTCCACTCAAAACAGACATTGTTCCTCCACCCATTAGAGATAACTTTTGTAATTGTACAAACATCAGAGTGCAAATCCTGTTCTGATAAATGTGAAGCGTCGAATCTGTGGATGAAACTTTACAGTATGTTCTTTTCAGCAGTTATAAACAAGATATGAATATTGTATCTGACATCACAAAATCTGTACCTCACTGGCAGCTTTCGCAACAAAAATAAAAACTTCACATCTTTACACAGAGCATTTCTTAGAATTGCAGTTGGAGTTGGTGATTATGGGGAAGCTAAGACGTACAAATACTTTATTGTTGTGGTGGAAATCGGCCAAGAAGCCACATAAAATGCTTTAGAAGAGGCTAGCTAGGAAACAAATCAAAGACCTAGATGACCCTACTGGAAAAATAAATTCTAGAGCTTAGCATCTGGTTCTTGCAGTTGTCAGCTCACTCAGTGAATGGCCAGACTGATTAGTTGCTTGTCTGCTGAATAGAGGGAAGGGAGTAAAGACCACATCATATCAACAGTAGCAGGCAGTACCAACTGAATGCTTATAATCTACAGTGATATCGGTAAATGGAGGAGACATCAGTGTTTACAAAAAGCCTAATTATTTTTAGTTTGTCTATGACACAATGTGTGTCACGTGATTTGGGTGTCAAGAAGATGGGTATGGAATCTTAGACAAGTGTGCAAAACTTTCAGTTGTAAAAAAAAGCTCACCTTGGACTTTGTTACAAGTTTAATTATTGGGCCAGGTTTGCTAAAGTTCATGGACCATCCCACCAAACCTGAGCAGTTTCCAGTGAAGCTGAACTGACTTTTGGTTTCATGTTTTGATGTGAAACCAGGAGAAACGTGTTGACTTTGAAGTAATTTTTTGTCTGAAGCAAAAACTCAAAGAGAAACTTCCGATTTGTGAAGCAATTTGAAAATGGGAGAAGAAAAACATCTTCACATGAACCCACTGAAAACAGAAATAGCAGAGTTTGACAATTGTCCCGTTCAGAACCTGGTGGCTACTTAAGGCATCAGTCAAATTACTGGCTCTGTGCAAATTTCCCCCATACATTGCAGTGAAAATTTACAATTTAAAATTAAAAAGAATGGGCCCAACTGATATGCAATAGATGCAGGAAATTTCTCTTGTTATTTAAGAAAAGTGGAATTAATATTGTCTATTTTTTTCATGTTTGCAGTTCATTTACATCTCTGTTAGTCTGCCCCTTATTTAAGATGGCAAATCTAATCCTCAGCTCCACATCTAAGTGGAGGTGACTTCTTCCTACACGGTATGCTGCCATGATGATTACCCCTAGATACATACACACATATTCCTAGTTTGTACAGCTTAAAAAGTGGGTCATATTCCACTCACACAATGGTTTAGGTCAAATATAAAAAATGTGCATAAATAATATATGGAGATATACCTACCTCATAGAACTGGAAGAGACCTTGCAAAGTCATCAAGTCCAGCCCCCTGCCTTCACTAGCAGGACCAAGTACTGATTTTGCCCCAGATCACTAAGTGGCCCCCTCAAGGATTGAAGTCACAACCCTGGTTTTAGCAGGCCAATGCTCAAACCACTGAGCCATCCCTCCCCCATGCATATATGCATGCTCAGTTCTTTTTTTTCAAAACATGTTTAATTGTGAAATGTGTAGGTGCAACTGTAGCTCTAGTGTCAGAGTTCATTATGCACCAATAAATTAATTATCTATTCCTAAAAGGTGGTGGGGAGTAATTTAAATGAGAACGGTGTATACTCAACACAAAAAAGATCTGACCATTCATTTGATAAAATCCCTTTGTGATGTAAAATAAAAGTAAAGGGCCAAATTCTGCTCTGAACACTGGTGTAAATCAGAGTAATTCCATTAAAAGTCAGGGAGTCAAGCCACTCTGGGCCAAATCATGTGATTTTATTCCACACTTAGGCAAAACTCCTATTAAAGCAGAATGAGAATTAGGACAGAATCAGTAGTGCAACTGGGGCCCTGCTACACCCTTGTCCTCTACCCTACAGAAACTGCACAGAGTCCTCCATGTGTGCTCTCGGTGAAGTTTTATTTTACATCCCCTTCACTGATATCACCATAGTCCCCTGTGCTCCCACCTATTTACAGTATTTGCCAAGGTTTAGGCCCTCTCAGCAGGACCTGTAGGAAAAAAAGGTCTTCCCACTCTAAGCTCTCTGTGTGACTAGTCCCAGCTAGTCCTGTTTCTCTCTCTCTCTTCCCCTGCACTTCTTTCCTGTCCCTCTATCAGCCCTGAGCTGATAGGGCCAACTGAATGTTTGCCCCACCCAGCCCACTATCCCAATGGGATCATTACCACAGACAGCTTCTCCTGGGGCACTAACTAACCTTCAAATGATCAGAGTGCAGGCTCACCCCCTGCACTCTCTCATAGGAAGGGAGAGGGTATCATTTACACTTGTTTTCCACCCAGTTTACACCCTGTATGCAACAACATCACAGTAACATCACTACTGAATTTGGCCCAGAGATTTCCCACAGGAGTTTCATCTACTGCCATCAGATGTGAATTTGACATTCTGGTTATATAAAAGTGGCTCTATGATCTGCCTCTATAATTCTTTTTATATATCCAAAACTAGATCTCATTCTTCACACTTTGTATTTGTACACAGATGGCCTTACACAGTCTCCATCAACTTATTTAAAATCTCCTGTGATTAATGATGCTAAACTCTGAGTTAAATTCTGACTTCAGTTACATCACAATGACATCAATGGAGTTACACAAGTGTAATTGATGGCAGAATTTGGTCCGAACTCTGTCTGTAAGCGTTTCCCAGACTCAGCCATTATCTTGTGACCCCCTACAGTCCCTAAAATGTTAATCAGTCTTTCATTATTAAGAAGCGTTACTGTACATGTTAATCCCAGAAGTGACTGAACCATCCTCAGAAAAGCAAACGTGTATATATCAACTTGGATTACAATAGCACTGTGACGTATCCAATTATCGGATAGCATTTTGAAACAAAAAAACGTAAGTGGTTGCATTTTTTTTAAACAGCACAGAGACTAGAAGAAAGCACTTTCGGAACTTCAGACTCCAGTATCAAGTATTCAAGTAAAATTTTATATTCATTATCATTACTGAATATACTAAATCATTGACGTGGAAAGAAAACATAAAGCCTTCATATTTTCTGATACCGTTTCAATTCTTGGCTGAGCAATGAAAACTGAAAAAAGTTGATATAAGAAAACAGTCTTGTTTCAGTGTCTTTGCATTAAAATTCCTCTGTAAGACAAAAGCATACCATTTCATCAAACAAAATAACTATGTAGCCTTCTCCATATGTTATTTTCTTTTAAGGTTGATGCATTTGAAAAATCTGTATTGCATTAAATAGGAAGTGAATATAAATATGACATATGGAGATCTTCCAGATGATTAAACTGTAAAATATGATTTAGTGCTGAAGAAAATTTCTTTTCTTTCTCAGCTCATGGCATGCATTTCTACTTAGAGATATTAGAGGATTTTTTTCATTCATTTGCTCTGGTAACATTTTACTAGCACTTTTAGCAGAAAAATCCCATGATGTTTCTATAATGCTGTGCCAGGATTTTATTAAATTAAAAGGAAAACTCAAATCCTCAAGAGACTGGGTCTGCTTCTGACCTTATGCAACCAGAGTAAATCAGAAATGACTCAAAGTGAATGGAATTACACTGGTGTAAAAGTAACGAGAAATTAGAATCTGGTCCATTGACTTCAGTGGAATTACTCCTGATTCACACCAGCATGAGATCAGATTTAGTCCCATACACAGAGCCTTAAACATTACAAATAAACTTTTGGGGATAAGCTTGGGCTGCAGAGTTCTGATCCATAACAGCATTTTCTCAAATGTGAAGGTGTTTGGATCTGGGATTTTGGTTCAGCCCATTACAGAAATAGGGACCAGCTGCAAAGTTCAGGATGTTTGGGTCTAGGCCCTTTTCTAATAAATATATTTTAAAATCAAATGGCTCCAAATCAGCCTCCTTCTCTTAATTGCCAGGACCTAACTGCATACCTCTGGATTTTTTCTGCATCAAAACCTAATACCGAAAGCAGAGCGTGGAGCTACATTCCTTATACTACGATTAGGTGTTAGTGAAGTTATCTACTGTTGCAGAAGAAACCCAGAAGTGTGCTCTGAGCTGTTGGCAGGTAAAAGCCTTTCAATTAATCTTTATAGCAAAAAATAATGTTGATATTCAAGATGGGCAAAATGAACAGTTTGCTACATCAATTATTTGGTTATTCGACGTGAGTGAAGTTCACTCCTTTAGGCTTAAGTGGGACATGGGCCTTGCTGCACAGGGTGAATTTAACCTTTAGTGACTGGCAAACTGTTTTGGAAAAATAAGAACTCTCTACCCTTCTCCCACTCCCCTTTGACCCTTCACCCATTTCTAAAGCCAAACCAAAATTGCAACTTTAAGATTTTGAAATGTTTGACTAAGTCTTTTTCACTTCTGGTTTCTGGCTGCAGCTGGAAGTGCCAATACCACAAGGAGGTCTGTTCTCTCTGCTAGTTTTGGAGACTCAAAGAGTTTTGAAGGGGTTTGGACAAGTTTTCAGTGCTAATGCAAAGTAAACCCAAACGCAAAACCCTTTTGCACTCAGCCTGTCTCCAGAAGTGCAGTGGCCAACACACCTATCTTGAACATGAGTCTCATGACATCTTATTGTCAGACTTGCTATATAAAGCCAGACATCGAACTGTTAATCAAAACCAAAGGACAAGTCTTCAGCCATGAGTATAATGGATGCATTTGTAAAAATGTACATGAATCTCTTGCTCCTTCAACCCCCTGTAATTCCACATATATAATTGCAGAGTCTAAAGCATATAATAAGTACACATAAAAATTTGTTGCCTCTAGGACTGGCAATTTAGGCCTAAAAGTGTCTTGTGCTGATTTGATGTTACTGCTGTAAGTATCACCTTTACAGATTCTGGCTGCCCCCTGCAGTCCCTCTTGTACATAAGGAAAGGGGAGGGCCCAGAAGCCTGTCCCACCTCTTGCTCCATGCAGCGTGTTTGGTCAGAATTCTGTTGGGATCCAATCCTTGCTCCCTCTTAGCATCCTCATAGTGACTGGGGGCTAGATCCACAAAAGGATTTAAGGAACTAACTGCAACTTTAGGCAGCTAAGTCCAAAATTTAGATCATCAAAATCCCTGCTTAGCTGCTGCCTAGCCCTGCAGGCACCTAAAGTCCCTAGGTTTCTGCCAATAAGATCCCATGCCACCTGCATTTCTGAAAGGGGCACATGTACCTAGCTTGCACCTAAGCCCCAGCAGGATTCACAAACTAGGGGCTATGCTGTCTATCTGACCTATGGAGCCCGATCCAGCTGGCTTGCTCAGATATCACCTTAGAGCATGTCTACCAGAGTGGGCCACACACAGGACAGCTGGAGGAGGAGGAGCTCTCCTTATACCTTAATATAAGAACTCACCCAGGATGTGGGAGACCTGGGTTTGAATCCTATTCTGTCTGATTTAGAGCAGAGATTAGAACGTGACTTTCCCACACCACAGGGGAGTGCCTTGGGCTATACAATCACTCTCTCTCTGGCCCAATGAATGTTTCAGCATCTTATACATAGTGGAACAGCTTTAACAGGAGAGACCGAGAGGAACACACCCCAGAATATCCATAGCCCAGTGGTTGGGAAATGCATGTGGGGGATGGGATGCTGTGGTTAAAGTCCCTTCTTTGAATCAGGCAGCGAGCGGATGGGAACTCATGTATCCCACATTGTGGGAGCATGCTCTAACCACTAGACTACTGTGGTAGGGGTACCGATAACACTCCTCATTTGTGAGAAAGTGCTGAGCTGGCTTAGGCATCAAGGAGACTGTAAATCCTGAGCTGAGGGAGGCACCTAACTCTGGGTTGGAGTTAGGTGACTAACTTCACCCATGCATTGTATAGGTAGCCTGGACACCTAACTCAAGGCTCTGGATTCCATTGGGCAGCAGGGTGCCTAAAGTTAGGCCCCATGTTGCACTGTCTAGCCCTAGGCACCTGTAACAGGGGCCCTGACCCTTAAAGCGCCCCCTGGTGGCCTGGTGCAACACCACTATTGCATCTCTGCCTCAGTTTCCCCAAGCAAGGGTTTCAATACACCTAATGAGGCCTATATATTGACAGCTCCCCTTCAGAGGTCTAGGTTATTTAGCCCCAGAGGTGGAACATCTCACAAATAGGCCTCCCTCTCAGCATCATTAGCTGGTGGGTGAAAGGGCTGAGTCAACCCTAGTCATGTCCAAGAACCCTTACAAGTGAGGCCTTAACGACCCAGAACCCTTTTCTGGAGTCAGGGCCTCTTGTCACTAGCTGGGGGAGGGTCTCTCCTCTTGGGTCAAGGTCCCCACAGACGCTGAACCACAACAACCCTTCCTCAGGACACCACATAATTCCTCTTTTTCAGTGGCTTATGCTGTTGCCTGGTGAAGTCTTTCATAAGAGCCAGTTTTCTCTGAGACTTAGCATTCATAGTCCCTTCCTTTTGGAAACTCACCCGCCTTCACCAGCTACCCCTTGAGAAACCTTCGCTGTAAGAGCTCTCTTTCTACATTCTGGGAACTGTTCCTCTCCCCAGGAGCCTCTGTTCCCCTAGCTAGCCCCCCACTTGGAGTAGCTTTTTATCATGCCTTGTGCTGCCCTACCTAATGAACTGCCTCCCATTTACTCAGAGA
Source organism: Terrapene triunguis (assembly GCF_002925995.2). NCBI lineage: Eukaryota > Metazoa > Chordata > Testudines > Emydidae > Terrapene > Terrapene triunguis. The sequence goes on along the minus strand of NW_020664420.1, from coordinate 16,519,719 downwards.
GACAAGGTGGATGACGTAATATCTTTTACTGGACCAACTCCTGTTGGTGAAAGACAAACTTTCAAGCTCCACAAAGCACTTTTTCCATGGAGCTCAAAAGCTTGTCTCTCACCAACAGAAGTTGGTCCAGCAAAGATGTTATCTCACCCACCGTGTCTTTCTCATATCCTGGGACCAACATGCTACAACAACACTGAAAACAGCAATTCTGGTTACCAAGTGAGCTAGTTAGTGCCAGGTGAAACTGACAGGTTTCAGTTGCCTCATTCCCCCTTATGGAGCCTGTCAGAGATAGACTGAGCCCCTGACTCCTTCAGAGGGCCAGCGTCCCTCTGAGAGGAGCAAAGAAGGACAAGATGTGGGACTCTAATCATCTCCATACTAGTCCATGGAGCTGGTCAGGTATAAAGCAGGGACCATGCTGCGCTGTCTCTAAGGGGCAATTAGATTCCAGCATGTCTATAGTAACCACAGTCCTAGCATGGTATGGTTTTTTAAGTTTGCATAACCTCCAAATTGCAGCACTAGGACAGTTAATTTGAGATATTAAATAAATAAGTGATAAAAGTGTCATGTGAGGTTTACTTATTTTTTTTAAACTGCCATAAAAAAGATTTATAGATAGAACAAAATGTAAAAGGAAAATATTATTGTAACTGAGCCCTTCAATAAATGTAAAGTGTTTGCATTTGCTGCGGTACATGAGATTTTGCAGAAAGGCAGAGCTTTTAGAACTGTTTGTGCTCAAAGGAGGAAAGACCAGGAGGTGGCAAGTGAGCCTAACAAGAATTCCATTAAGTTTAATAGTGTGGTCCTTCTGGAAAATAACTCAGAGATCATATCAATTGAATAAAACACCCCAGGGTAGTTATTTCCTGCTGCTAGGCAAATGCTGAAGCACATCCGAATCACTATCAAAACTAAATGTCAAGAAGACAAAGCCAAAACATTTATTTTCAAAGCTGGAGACATAGCCCCATGAAAGCAATCCATATGAATGACTCTTTCCCCCCCACCAATATGTCAAATGACAGATGTACATGTAATCATCTCAGCTGATGGGCATTGGTGCAGTAGGGTGACATTTCTCTGTAACAAAATAGGGAGTTCATAAAAGTTAAAATTTTAAAAAGTAACTTGCATCTGAGGAGGAGAGCATCAAGATTTTCAGTTGCATGAAAGAAAAAAGTGTTGGTCCCTATTTCTATGGGTACAAGTATAGGGCAATGGCACTGAATATTGGCACTGTTTTACACGTGGTGGTCTACAGAGCTCTTAGGCACAAATAAGTTCCAACCTGCTACCCAGTAACCTGTTAGTGGTTGCCAGAATAAAAGCTAAACCCTGACAGAGGACTCCAGTCCTGGACTCTGATTGGCAGAAGGGTGGAGGTGCTGACTGATTCACAGCCTCTATATAAACCCAGCACAGGAAGTTGTTCATGCAATTGGGATCTCCTGGCTATGGATGCCTTCCCCTGCAATACCTGCTCCTTGCTGTTGATCTCTTGGTAACTTGACCCTGCCTGACTCCCAGTTTGCCCTCTGAGTTGCCTTGGACTCTGACTGCTCTGCTCACAGTTGTGAGTTCCTGCTGCCTGGTATCAGACCTGGCCTGACTTGAATCACTTGAACCACTAGGTCAGACCGCCCATGTCCCGGTCGTGATAATAAGGCAACCATCCCTAGAAACCTTCAGAAGAGGATTGCTGAGTCTCTTCCTGAAAATGTCATTGAGATCTCTCATAAGGGACATCCCTATGTACATAAACAAACTGCTCCACAAGTCCCTCCCGCAAGTTAATCCTAAAAGGGAGTAAAAAGCAGATACCAACTCTACCTTTGTTTGTTGTACCACTACCTCTTCTCAGACAAGTAAAACAATGAAGAGTTGATACCTGTATCTTGTTAACTGGGATGGGCCAGGCACTATCTTTACATTGAAACACTGTAAGGGGAAATGCATGCATGCACTTACTTGCAGTCCTTTCCCCTTCGTAGGGCTCATCCATGCTTAGCTGGCAGGACTGGCTAGACTGGCAGAGTCTTGAACAGGTCCTGGCTTACAGCATAGTTGGATCCCACCCCATCTCCCACCCTCTCTTCCTCCTCTCTGTTCTTGGCAGGGGTCTCGGGCTCCTTGAAGTATCCACAGTGGTCTGTGAGGTGCTGGTGGGATCTCCACCAAGTGTCGCATGCAGATCGATGTCAAAGGGGCAGGTCTGCAGCTCAGCACTGGATCAGATCAACTGCTGGCCTCCCTGGCCCTGTGGAATGCCTGCCACAATTCTTTTGCTTTCACAGGACACTGCTGCTGATCTCTGTCATGCCCCTTCACCTGCCTCCCCTGTGCAACCTTTTCATAAATGTCCACATTTCTACAGCTAGTCCATAGCTGTGCCTGCATAGCCTTTTCTCCTCACAGGCCCAGGAGATCCAATACTCCCTGTCTGCTCCAAGCAGGAGTGCACCTAGTGCGTGGAGCTGGCATGGTTGGTTGGGCAGTTGCACGCAACAAGGAAGAGCTGCTAGGGGTGCTTGCCAAGTTGGGCAATCGGGAGAAGGCATTTCAAAAATATGCATGGTGTTTTAAGATGGGGATTGGTTTCCAGTTTTTATGACACCTGGGCAGTGGAGTTCACAACTGTGAGCAGAGCAGTCAATGCTGGGCATTGTAGGACAACTGATGGAGGACTGTTGGGGTTGACATAGGTCACGCAGTGTCTACACTCACACTGTGTTGACCTTTGTAGGTTGATCATTGCTCAATGCCAATTGGGGAGGTGGTTTTACTGAGTCGCCTTAACGGGGCACTTATATTGGCCGGAGACAAATTTGAGCATAGACATGTACAAATAGGTCTATGCAAGGCAACTTAACGTTGACCTAACTTTGTAGAGTAGACCAGGCCTCATTAACTAAATGACATTGGGAGTTTTGGTTGCCCAAGGAATGTAACATTGGGCCTTTCATGAATGTTTGTAAGAGGTGCACTGTGGGCTTGATCCTACTCCCACTGAAAACAATGACAAAACTCCTACTGACTTCTATAGTCTAGAATCAGCGCTGCTAGGTCTAAAAGAACATAATGTACCCAAATTCCTTACAACTAAATCAATCACACGCTAGACTTTAAATATGCAAGAAGTCAATCATAAAAGATGGCTATAATTCCTGTAGGCAGTCCATCCACATCAGAGTTATAGCCCTCACGTCTCAAAATATGAAAAGTTGTACTAGTGCCTGCTGATTGTTAAAACCAGGAATATTCAAATAGTAATATTACAGTGTCTGAAATGTCGCTGTTTATTAAAACAAGAGCTGAGAGAACTATTTGTAATGAACAATTTATTAGCTGAGTTTAGCTTTCCCCCCAAAATTGTCTGTGTTCATTCAGAATAATTTAACAAATGTTTTACACAAACATATTTCAGCCTGTGGAATTCTGAGTGTGTCCACAGGGACAAGTACTTCAGCTATTTGATGTTCACAATTGGATATTCAAACATGCTGTGATCCGATATTTATATATAGGTCACATGGTATGTGCTTGTTCTCTGACAGAATGAGCTTGACTCAGAGTAAAATGTCTGCTCCAGCTTATGCTTATTATGAAATCAATTGGTTTTCCATAAATATTCTGTAAAATTTGTTTAAAATATGCAGTTTTGGTGAATATCCCTGTCAGCATGCTTGCCTGAAAGATTATTTGCAGAAAGTGAACACAAAAAGGTATAAATGAACTGCAACTCAATTCAGTTCCAAATTTGGAACAAGTGTTCAAGAACATTTTTTTAGTTATTCACCCACCTCTAATTAAAATGCTCACATGTATCTCTGGCTGATGAGATGAAATATGAGAAAGGTACATTATAAACTTTCTAGCTCTATGGCAATTCAAGTTTTTGCCAAGTTTTTCTTGGCTAACCCTATGGATAATTGTTTTTCTATTATGTACATTTTATTCCTTAAACCACATTATCTACCTATATAAGGGATACAGCAACAGTGCAAGTTTCCCCATATCAATGTTCCTTGGATTCTACTGTAATTAGCTGGTACGGTGATAAAATGACCTAGAAGCATGGTAGATAGATTAACAAACAAGGATACTTCAGATTCTGCTTTTACCATAAATCTGGAGAAATTCATTAACATAACTGGATTTACACTGGTGTAACTGCAATCAAAATCTGGCCCAATATGCTCCTTAATCACTCAGGCCACTGAACAGCCATCACATGGGAACCTTCTGTGCATACAAATCTGGACTAGCAATCTAGAGTTGAACGTATAGTCCATTGACTAACCTCTCCAATCATATAACTCTAAGGACAGTTTGGATCTCTAGCCATCAGAAATTTCCATGTCCATGAGTGCTTGACTTGGAGGTTCCCGAGAGATTCAGTCTGCAGACACCCTGTATGACACATATACCTGCTGGACCTTGCTAGAATGTGAACATTCCATCCTCATGGTATCTAGGCACACGGTATGCAGAGCATATCCATCTAGCCAGGTGAGAGAACTTGCTCACTGGGTAAAAAAGAAAGCTATTCTTTTAGATTGGATAAGAGCAACTCTCAGTTAAATCAAGTAGTTCTATTTCCCCTCAGACAAATCTGTCACCCTCAGAACTGTTTTGGTGCTACTCAAGACTCTCATTTAAATGTTGCATCGGTGGTTTATTTGAAGACCACTGATGCACCTTTGCATAGCACAGATGTCCCAACAAAAATCATAGAATCGTGGAAATGTAGGGCTTGAAGGAGCTTGAGAGGTCATCTAGTCCAGCCCCCTGCTCTGAGGCAGGACCAAGTATATCTAAATCATCCCTAACCATATTCAAGCATGAGATACAGCTGAGAGATTTATCTCATCTGCTTTCTTCTGTTATTAGCCATTATACTCTAAATTATGTAGTTAAAAAAATCTATGCTTGGAATCAATTTATGCTTTTCTGGCTGCCACTTCATCTTGCCTTATGGGTAAGAACTGAAGTGTCCTGGAGCTCAATAGCTACACCTGGGATAAGGGTGGAACTTGGTGCTTTAGGGATAATTAAATTCTCTTTGCCATTATTGTGGAGTCAAACATTCACACCCACATCAAAAGATTAATTAAGTGGGAAATGTTGATAGGAATGGGTGTTCCAGCTTCCACAGGAGGTAGAAAGGGAGGGGCGAAGGCAGCTGGAAGGATTCCATTCCAGGCTGGAGCTACTTGCTGCAGGATGGAACGCTTGTTGATGTGTATGACTCTTCGCTCTTAAAGAGACGCTGGTCTTGATTGCGCAGGACAGGAGATTCGGTGGGGAAGGAAGCAGTAATCGGTAGATATAATTTTGTTTAATATTGTGTAGAGCTGGGCTCACTGTTTATTATGAATATTCATTACAAATTTGCCTCTTTTTAATGCATCATCAGGAAGAGTCCTAGTTTCCTTTGAAAGTATCCATTATTTGTAAGTGATTGCCAAATGGTGTGGTGAAAGATCTTAAGAGCATGGGCTGTTCATCAACTGTTCACTTCAGCTATTTGCAATGGGTTGTGTGCTTGGTCACCTGAATCCAATCAGGCTGGATGGCAAGCACCGCTAGCCCACGGTCAGGGGAGGTGCATAGCTGCACCATCTTAGACAAAGCCCAGGGAAGGAATTGTGATCCTTGTTCCCTCTTTGCTCTGGGCAGGAAAGTAATCTGTTATTTGCCTACTTACCCTTCTGCACTGGATCAACTCCAATAGTCAGCAGGTTGCAGCGGGAAGCAAAGTCCAGTCCAGTCCCTGCCCACTCCCTGTCCTCCTGGGCAGTGGATGGAGTATTGGTCCCATGGAGCCTCTCCACCCCCTGCACATGTCCCTGTGTGACTGGTTCCCCCTGGGGTGCCACCTGGAACTGGGGTACCACTGAGCCCCCCTGACCCTCCAACCTGGGCTCCCTTTACACTGTACTGCTGTGACAAGCTGCCCAGCCACATACAGGTAGGGACACACCCAGCTGCAGTTATATGCAGACACCCTGACCAGCCCTGCGTGGGAAGGCTCCAGTTAGGGAACTTCCCAGCTACTCTGGCATGCACCCCCTCAGGAGTGTAAACCCAAAATTATATCATCTTGCGCTGCACAGGGAACTGTACAGCATAAGCTCATGAAATTCGCCCCCTCCCTCAATGTGGAAAGGAATACACAACAGCTTTACAACTCCCACAAACTGGTTTTAGACAAAGCAAAAACAAGTTTATTAACTACAAAAGATAGATTTTAAGTGATTATAGCAAACAGATCAAAACAGATTACCTAGCAAATAAATAAAAATGCAATCTAAGCTTAATATACTAAAGAGATAGGGTGAGGATCTGCTATTCATATCCAAAGAGATGCTACAAGCAGGCTGCAGATTCTTAAGGGGCAAGCTGCACTTGCTTACATCTTAGAATTCCCAGGTATTCCATTCACAAGTTAAAAATCCCTTTAGCCTAGGTCCAGCACTTCTCCCAGTTCAGTCTTTGTTCTTCGGGAGTTTTCAGGAGTGTCCTTGGGTGGAGAATCAGTGAAGAATCATCAGGGCCGGCTCTGGCTTTTTTGCCGCCCTAGGCAAAAAAGCCACCAGCCGCCCCCCCCCATCCCCCCACCCCAGCGCAGCAGGGGAGGGCGCCGAGCCCGGCCGCGGGCCCGCAATCCCCGACCGGCCGTAGCGCCAGGGGGAGGGCGGCGAGCCCGCCGCGGCTCCACTCTCCCTGGCGGCCAGAGCGCCGGGAGGAGGGCGGTGAGCCCGGCTGGGGCTCTCCGCTCTCCCCGGGGGCCAGAGCGCCGGGAGCAGGGTGGCGAGCCCGGACGGGGCTCTCCGCTCTCCCCGACCGGCCGGAGCGCCGGGGGAGGGTGGCAAGCCCAGTCGCGGCCCAGCTCTCGGGCCGGAGCGCCCCGCCACGCCGCCCCCCTCCAGGCGCCGCCCCAAGCACATGCTTGGTGGGCTGGTGCCTGGAGCCGGCCCTGAGAATCATGATGATGTCACTCCCCTGCCTTATATAGCTGATCTGAGTTCTAATCACTATGCTGCTACATTGTCATTTTGATGCTCTTTCCTTTTCTTCCCCCCCGCCACTGCTGAAGCTGTTCCACTGTTGATAAATAATGAAAGAATCATTCTTTGTGAATCTAGTGCTAGGTATCACTATGAATGGAGGTAGTAATTCCTGTTTCTGCTGCCATCAAAAAACAGTTGAGACGGATAAAAACACTGTGGAGAGCAATAGTAACCCCTGTACTTGTTAGCGCTTGCTTTTTATTTCTCTTTTGGGTTGCAATGCCTATTAGTGATACCAGAGAATTTTCTCAAACTCCATTTTGTGTCCCGAGCTTCCATTTTGAATAAGCAAAAGTCACTCCACCACATGAAGCTACAGGTCACACATGATAGGTCAGCAGATCATAACTCTGAGGTAAAAGCATGAATGAATGTGTAGTAAAATCATGATGTGTAGTAGTAAAAAAAAGCATCTAGAAAGTTCTGACAGGACAATGTAAAAGGCAGATGGTTAGGACGGTTGAGTGAGCAGCAGAGAGAGGACAAGCAAGTGAGAGGGTGGGAACCAGGGTCTCAACCTGCAATCCTGCTGTAGTTCATGAACTCAGGGAACTTAGGACTCAAGTAGTATTATCTGGCTAAGTATGTAATAACCTCAAAATGATAGCAAAAAAGTTAAGCAATAGTGGGGAAATGTTAGGAAAAGGGCTAGAGGATTTTGTTTTAAAATATGGGAATGCTCCTTGGAAACCTGGCGCATTTTTCGGACCTGATGCACATCACCGGCTACGTAAGCAGTGGAATCAGTGGATTAATCCCAAGAAAAGGAGAATCTTTTCAGGAGCTCTGGATTAAAAAGGCTAAAAAGACAGCTGTTCTACATGGTTTGCAAATGGTAGCTGTGGTCTTAGAGAAAGAAATAGTGAAGGAAAAGGAATCAGTAGAAAATCTCAGAGCAAAGATACAAAAGTTAGAAGAAAAGTTAGTAAGGAAAAAGGAATTAGCTGCTGCTTCCTTTGAATCAGCTAACTTAAAAACAGAAGCTGACATTCTGAGAACAGAGACGACACTCTAAGAGCAACTACCTTAACGCAGGCAGCTCAAATTGTAATTATGCACAAAAAAGCAAATGCTCTGAAAAGTGGATTGCAAGCGAGAAAAGGAGTAATAGTGGCAGTAGAGGGGCCAGAAGGGAGAAATTGGGATGGCGATTTCTTGAATTGTATAGTAAAAGGAGACCGACCCTCAGAGTTAGGATTATTCCAATCTGTACTATGAGAGGGACAACCCCAAGCAGAGCCATCCTATCCATAGGATGGAAAAGGGCAACTGCCCCAGACCCTGCACTTTGGGGGGCACCATACTTCAGGGAGATGCGGGGGGGGGGGGGGGGGGGGCCGGGGGGCTTGGGGGGGGGGGGGGGGGGGGGGGGGGTGTCCAGGGCAGCTTGGAGAGCTAGCGGGGGGCCTGGTGCCAGCAGCAGGGGTCGGGTCTGTGCCCCACACTCACCAGCTTAGGTGTTTATTTCTTTTTCTTGCCCGCAGCCCCCCGGGCTTGGGCTCAGTCTCTGCAGCAGCAGCAGTGAGCAACCTGGCCCCAGCCCGCTCCGCTCTGCCAGCTTCCGGCATCACCTGCCACCGCAGAGCCCTAGCATCCCCCAACCACTAGTGCCAGGACAGGCTAACCCAGGCTGACCCTGACCCTGCCCTTCTGCCTCGGACGGACCCTTCCCTTTTCCGGTGGGACTCTCCATCAGCACAGAGGGGCCCCAGCACAGGTGAGTGCCAGCCAGTAGTCTCCATTGTCCCTTGCCCGTCACCCAGCACTGGTGTCCCCCCAGTGCCCCACACCTCCCCCTTCCACTGCCCTCTCTCCCCTCTCCCAGCACTGGGTGGGGTCCTCCAATGCCACCTCCAGGCCAGGGCCAGCCCTTATCAACCCCCTGCTTCAGGGTCCTCCTTGCCTTTCAGCTCTCCAGCCTTGGGATCCCCCTCCCTGCAGTACCAGGACCTGGGGTCCCACAACTCTGCTCTCTCCACCACCCAGAATTGGGGTCCTCCATCCATCTGCTTTTCTGCCTCTCCTTCTCCTCCCAGCCCCCAGAGAAAACAGATCTTAGAGCCCCTCCTTCATGCTGAAGGGTCCTGAGGTCCCCCAGCACCAGGGAACATATAGACCTTCCAAGAGCCACCTAGTTCCAGAGACTGGGCTCTCAGTGTTGTGAATGTGTAATTACATTTTTAAAAAATCCACTGAGAGTAGCGAGACCTTATGCACCTGGGAAGTGAGTTTGCTGCAAGGAAGTTCAGGAAGGTGGATTTCAGAATGTAAGCAGCACGACACTGATCGTGATTGGTGAGGTATTTTTAATTATATGAACTTCATTATAATTATAAAAAAGAACTACAATATAATATAACAACATTATAATTATACAGCTGGGCACTATCAATATTTAACCTGCGGCCAGCAGCTGCCCTTGAAGTTCACTGTAACCAGATTTAACCTGTGTAAAAAATATTAAGGGGGACCTCATACAGGCTGATTTGCCCCAGGCCCCGCACCCCCCTAGGTACGGCACTGACCCCAAGGAGTTCTCTCAGAGACCTTACACCCCAGAACAAATTGGGTAATTAGGCAAATCCACAGGTCCCCTGAATGAGGATATAGCAACCAGCTGGTTGGCTAAGAGGTCTGATATGCCTGGGATAGCAGGAACAGATATCTCAGCTATGGTTAACAATTTAAGAATACAAAAATGAGAGGAATCAGAAAGGTTGGGAGATTCCCTAGATCAGATCCAGCAGCACCTGGCGTTTTATCGTGGGGAAAAGGCTCCGTTTAAGCGGAGATCTCCACAAGGGAAAGTCATGTTTCACTCAATATGCATCCGAAGAAGTGGGTTGTAGCCCACGAAAGCTTATGCTCTAATAAATTTGTTAGTCTCTAAGGTGCCACAAGTACTCCTGTTCTTTTTGCGGATACAGACTAACACGGCTGCTACTCTGAAACCTGCAGCACACTTGTAATCAGCAGCAGCAGAACATTAAGTGAACCAGACTGCTGTTTAAGAGAAAAGTGGACTGCCACACAGGCAGCAGTAGCTCTGGTTCGGAATAGCTCTGGCCAGCAGATTGTGACTGACCAGGCACATTGCTGGCAGAAAACAACTTGCTTGGAAAAGGAGATGCAGGCGGTGCAGGTAATTAACAGTGTAGCTCCCACTCAGGGAAGCAGTGCTGTGGTGAGCGTTGAGATAGCTATGCTCATAATCTAGGGAAAAAGGAACAGGTTAGCCCTAGTAGGAGTTCAGAGAACTTTTCTAAATTCCCCTATGGAGGTAATGCTAACTGCCTAGAAAAGGAAGCGGTGGAGTCTTTTTTTTCCCAGGAGGGGACGCTTTCCTGTAAAGAAACAGTGATGAGAGGAAAAACCAGAGCCATGTATACCTTGGGAATTGGTGTATGGAAATTCAGAGTTAATTCAAAATTTGGAATTAGATTTGGTAATGGAAACCGCAGTGGTCTGTAATAATTCAGGTGGTGTTATGAATAATGCAGGGAAAGCTGTATTTAAAATACAAAAGAAAGGATGACCATGTCTGAGAAAGAAGCCTGAAAAGGTACCAGAAGTGACCTTGCCTTCCAAGAAGATAGCATAGGAAGGTCAGACGATCCCCCCCCCCCCCCCCCCAAGGGTCAGCACAAGACCAAGCTGGCTTGGTGGCACATTTAGATCAAGATACCTAGGGAAGACCCACAGTGCATATGCTGTTTAAGGAAGCAATCAGTTAAAATACATTGGTAAACATAGGTGTCACCTATTTCTTAAATGGTCCAATAAATAAATCAGTATTCTGAATACAGGAAGATTAAAAATAATGCAGGTATTAATACATTTTCCTTTTACTTTATCATGCATATGTTATGGTTGTTTAAATAGTTGTTAACCACATTAAGCAAAGATTATATATAGTAGGACACCCCCAAAGCTTGGCACAGGTGGAAAGAATGAATAGAACCACTTGAAAATAAAAAAATTCAAAATGGTTTCATTCTTCCCACCGAAAGCAATGGAAGGAGAATGCTGAGAAAAAGTTGTTAAATAGTTAAGTGAATAGTTGTTTAGAAACAAGATCATAATTAATAATAGTCTTAAGTTTAGTATCATTTAAAGTGATTAAACTTATCCTAATTATATTTCTTCAAAGAAAGAGAGAGAAAGTGCACGAGAACAAAAGGCAGTTGTAGAGGACCCATGAGGAGAAACATCAAGGAGAAAAAATATTGAAGGATGGAACCAGAAGTTCACACACACCCCTTCAGAACTTTTTGATCTAGAAACTCATCCCACCCTGTTTTATTTAATTAATTTATTTATTTTGAGAGCTCCCTTCTTTTGAACCTTATTTAGAAGAACTCCCTCCCTGACAACCTGCATATTTCGATCAACTCCCTCCCCTGGAATTTCTTTATGTTGAATAACCCCCTCTGTTAGGGATACATCCAAACACTATTTCACAGTTATTTGACAAATGGGGGAGGCCTATGGTGCAAGTAAGTGTAGAGGAAGGAGTATGTAACCAAATCATGTATGTGGGTATGGGAGCCACTTGCTCTATCCTAAGCACTAATGGAAATTGAAGCATATTATTGCTTTATTTTACATCAAGTAAAAGAAATATGGGGAATTAATAATATCACGAGTATAATCCCCTTTAATTTATATATGAAGGTACAAATAGGAAAAAAGAAAATTAAAGACCATTCAGACTAATGGATATGGGGACCAACAGGGTGGTTCTAAATTGATTTAATTTCTCAGCTTTGTTGTTCAATTGATTTAGTTAATGGGGTATTAAGGAGAACAAATGTCTGTTTATTTCAAAGTATGAATATTATTGTATTTTAATGTTTTGTTTTAAATAAAAGTTTGGTGTTAATATATTTTAAAAGGGAAAAATAAAAATAAAAAAAGATTGTCATTAAAGGTAACTTGAAGAAAGTAGACTTTGTTTTGTATTTTTAAAAATTCTACATAAAAGTTGTTTGTAAAATAATACTCCTGCCAAAAAGGAGGAAAGAGTTTGCCATTTTTTTATATCGATAAGAAAAACAACCCAAATGATAGAAGATGAAGTCTTTATTCATCCTGTCTTTTCTTGGCATTGGGGTTTTTGGACCTTGGTATCCTGGTGTGTGTTCAGAGAACGTATCACCAATGAAAAGGATCCAAATGACATATGTGATTGGGATGGATCTGTCAAAATGGGGAATGGCATATCAAAAATCCATAGTGTAATAATATACTGGGGGAATGTGATTTACTTTTTACAGCAGGAGGGGATGAGAACTTTTATTATTTGGGAGAAGGAAAAGTATGTTTCCATATTAGGAAATCTAGTGACATAAGAATTAAGATAGAGAATGCTACACTTAGAGGTACTGTACTAGCAGGTACCTAGTGCACCAACCAAAGTATTCAGAAATAGATGAAACAATGAAAATATACTGAGCCCACAATTGATTTATATGGTAAAGAAATTACATTCCAGTTCCAGGAGCACCTTGAAGTAAATCAGGGACTGTCAGAGAATATATTAACTTAGTTAAAAAATGACCCCAATTATACAGATTAACAACCAATTGAAAAAACAAGTGGGAGATATTAAATTAAAAATGAAAATTGTTAATAGAAAAATGATAGAAAAAACTGAAGTAATCCAAAAGTCAGGATGCCACAGTTGGTGGGAACCACTATTGGGATGGTTTCCTACTGCTCCTGGAATCTTAAATAAAATGTTGCATCCCATTGTATTGTTAATTGTAATACAAATTATTTGTATGTCATCTGTAATATTAATATGTTTTCAGACTAAAAATGTATATTAAGTTACAATCAGTCCAGGAAAAGTTGGAAATTGAGTGGAAATTGGTTTATTAAGAATAACTTAAGATTGTAAACAAATTTGTGCAACAGTTTCTGTACATGTATTAAGGTTTAATGTGAGCAATTAAAAGTTACCCATTTATTTATTTGTAATGCTTGTTAAAATTTATTTACAACAGTTTTACCCTAGTTTTGGCCAAAGACAAAGTTGTGATCACTCTCTGCCATCTTACTAATGAAATTAAATGAATTTTAAGGTAAAACACAAGCAACTTTGCATCTATTATAAATAATTCTAGTGCTTCAGATATTGGTGGTAGTTGAGATGCTTATATCAAAAAAGGCTAGTGAAGTAGAATTAGGGGTAATAAGGTATTGTGCCAACAAGAAGAAAGCACGCTCTGTCTCAAAAGGAGAGCCTTGAGCCAATGTTGGACAATGCCAAACACCCACTGAACTCACTAGTGAGTGATGGTTACATAAAAATATCAAACCATCAAGGAGGGGACTGATACCAGAGAAATTCCTCAGATTCGATTTTGTGTCCCTAGCTTCCCTTTTGAATACACAAAAGTCACTCCACCATTGGAAGCTGCAGGTCATATGATAAGGTCCGCAGATAATAACTCTGAGGTAAAAGCATGAATGTATTGTAAAAAAAAAAACAACAACAAATAGGATGTGTAGTAGTTAAAAAAAGCATCTAGAAAGTTCTGACAGGACAGTATAAAAAGCAGATGGTTAGGACGGTTGAGTGTGGAGCGGAGAGAGGACAAGAGTGGATGAGTTGGACGGGAGCTGCTGAGAAACGGGAGAGGAGGAGCAGAGCTGATCGAGAAAGGAAGACAGCTGACCAAAAGAAGCAGCAAAAGAAGCAGCAGAAAGACAACAGGACAGAGTAAGCCTGCCAGTTTTAATCATAGGTAGGTAGGGGTGTGTGTGTAAATTGTAATTTACCTATATAAAATTTAAGGTACATTTAAGAACTGCTGTCAGCGATCTGTAACAGACTGTTGCAGACTGCACCCACTTAGAATAATTTGAACTGTGCATTATTGAGGTTTAAAATGCTCTTGAACTTGCAATAAGGGATTTGTGTTTTCTCTAGGTTTTTGGGTTATTACTGTAATTAGGGATTATTTACATTAATAAAAAGGTGCCTAGTTTTGGAAAGAATACTGCCTGTGTCAGTCGTTTATCGGAAGACTGTATCTGTGTCCTTTAAGTATTTCCTTAGCTACCCTGGATACCCATACCCAAGGAAGGACAGATTAAGGGGGCAATAGGCAGGTTATTCTAGGGGCATCTCCAAACCTGTTTTTCAGGGTAACCTTATCTCCTAGATATAAGTAAAAAAAAGGACCTGCATCAGCAACACCAGGGCTAAATTACTTTGCCATGTAATTGCAGAAAAGCAGAACATTTTCTCCAAATCTTCCATTTGTCAATCATTTATTTTCTTGCTGGAGAAAGTGAGGCAAGTTTTTATGGCCAGAAAGCCGCTTTGAACACAAATAATCACAACTTGAAAAGTAATAGTTTGGCACATAAACAATTTGCTTTTATAGCAGGCTGAGACTAACACTAACCCTGCTGCTACCAGCTTACTACAGAGGACTGTCCATGATCAGCCTCTTCTGAAGCAAAAGAGGCTGAGTCCTGCAAACACTTACTACCAACTGTAATGCTTACTATTACTCTGACTAGAGTCTGATCGCTGATTTGCCTTTTTTACACCACAAAGAAATTGAGGAATTTCTCTAGCATAGAAGCAGGGTAGGGCAGATTTATGCAACCCCTGCTATAGGAATATGCAGGGACAGATTGATGTTAGAAGGGCAAATGGCTGGAGTCCCCAATGCTGTCTATTCTAGGCTGTGGAGCAACCCAATGTAAAACTATGCCAGCCTCAAAAGCAGCCCAGTGTCCCTGATGTACAAGGTTTTCTTAAAGGCACCTTTGTCCTCCTGCTATCTGGTCTGCAGTTTCTGTATAGGTTCAGGCCTATTGCTTTCAGTAGGGCTACCCATGTGTAAAATAAACTATACTTAAATGTTTTTCAGGATTGGGTCCTCTGGCTTCAGAATTTTTATCACAAGACCCTATTCCCAGGGAGCAGATTTGCATGTGAGAGCATAACCATAATCCAGATGCATATGGGCCAGCTATTCCTTTCAATGGTAAAGCCTGATGCTGCTCCCTCTCCACCAAGGCCAAACAAAACAAAACACAAACAATTTGTGTTTCCCATATGGGTCTCCTTTCTATACCTCTGGCTTCTGTAAACCCCAAGGTTTCATGTTCAGCAATGGGTCCCCATGACTACCACTGAAACACACCCCACTATGTTACCCGGGGATCTTTCAACCCAAAGCTCTTGGAAACTTTTACTCTGTGCGAGGTGGTGTCAGGAAATAAATCAGGGGAGACACGGCCGTCCAACCGATAGCTGGCTGGCACAAACAGGGCAACATGAGAGTGCTTTCACTTAAAGCTAAACTTTGACCCTGCCAGCAGGTAGGGGATCTTGGGGGACAACTACTGCACTGGTGGGGTGCAAAATAAACTTTATTAAGAAAATGCAAAAACAGGGAAAATTCAATAGTGAGGGGTATGGGGTTTGTTAAGGTAGACAATTGGGGAGGGGTTTCTTTTAGTAAATAGGATAGGGGGTTTCAATAGTGGGGTACAATACAGTGGGGTACAATACAGTTGGTAACCAATTAACACTGAAGTATGAATGTAACAGGTAGCTAACAATTTCTATGTAAAGAATATGTCACAGCAGCATATAACCAATTAATAGTATGGGTAAAATGTGTTAAATAACCAACAACTTTAGGTAAAAATGTGTCACAGTGGTGTAAATGTAAAATGTGAGGGGTGTTGGAGAGAAAGAGGGTAACCAATGGGGTTTTATGCTAGACTTCAGTAATACAATTGAGGTTTGGCAGCAGTAGGAGCGGGGTGAGCACGTGGGGGAAGGGATTAAGAGAGAGAGAGAGAGACAGAGAGAGAGAGACAGAGAGCAGACAGGCTGCAAGTTTAAACAGCAGAGAGACAATTATACAGAACACAGCAAAATCTTATCTATGATTTAACTTAACCAAGACTACACAAATTAGCAAGTAACAAAACACAATGCAACAGTTCTTTAAGCCTAACTTACAGAGTACAATGCAAGCAATTTTCTAAACCTAACTTAACCACAGCTATGCAAAATGAAATTACAATTTATCTAGACTAGAGGCTAACCTAACCTAATGGGTGCACCTTAAACTAGGGGTAATTCCAGAGGGCAGAGTGGTGTGTGCCCAGGATACAGATTACAGATACAGACCAAGGAGTTAGCTTGGGTCTGCCTGCTGGGGAAAGAAAGCCAGCAGCTAGAACAAGGGGAGTGTGCAAGAGGTTTTTCCTTACCAATCCCCAAAGCAGCAGCAGGAACAGCAGTTTCAGCATCAGAGGGCGCAGAGAGGACTCGATTCGCTTACAATAATCAGGAGATCTCCAGGCACAAATTCGTTGTTTGTGGGAGGGGAGTTTAAAAACGGGGGTACGCTCAAAAACAAACGAGAGCGGGGAGAGGGCCCCCCAAAGACCCCTAGCTGATCAGACCAGGTGGCAAAGCAAGGACCTTCTCCGGGGGTCTGATCAGAAAATGTCTGGTTTTAAAGGCAAACTCAGGCAGTTTCCCTCCAGTAACTCTGATTGGTTCCCCTTAATCCAGGGGAAGAGAGAAGGCAGGGAAAACTGCAGGTAGGCACAGGACATGTCTGGGCAAGTTCTGAGTCACAGGTATGACTCATATGCTCAGCTATGTGGCCACTTTAGGTCATGCATACCTGGGCAGAGCACCCTACACCGAGCCGGGTCCGAACAAAGAAGCTAGACAAAGGAGCGAAAAGCCCCCCCTCCCTGAGCAGAGCAATGGCTCCAATCAGTCTGCACAAGCCATTTCCATGAGCAGGGCCAGGCTGTGACTTTGGTCAGTTCCATGGCCGGAGGGGGGGGGGGGGGCGGCCACTCAGCACAAACAGAAAGGAATGGAGGGAAAAAAGGAATCCAGCAGGGGGACAGCTGTAACAGACAAACTTTACTTAGTCTGAAGCACTTACACACGTCCGCAACAAGTTAGTAAACCACCCCCAACCCTTGATAATTACCCACGCTGAGTGTGGCTCTCGAATGGCACAGCAGCAGCCCATGTGCTGGTGGGGAATACAAGATGTATCCAGAGGGAGAGTCCAGTCCTGAAGAGTCCCACTACTTCAAACTTTCCCCCCTTATTTATACATTAGTAATAGAATGCCATGTCCCTTAAAGAAAACTTGTGAAGCAAGTAGTTTCAGTGGTCAAGCAAGAGGCTTCCTTCTGATTATTGATTAACCAGGGGTAGTGTTTCCCCAAAGTTTGCAGCCTTGAGGCCCCAATAGACATTCCTGCTCTTCTAAAATGCATGTATCAGCAACTTCAACACAATTCTTATCAGGAAGGACGTGGGGTCAAGCTGCCCTTTCTGTGGCACCCAAAACTCCCTCCCCTCCTGCCTTGGTCAAGCTGTGTTTGCTACATGGCCACTTTATGGCCTGCTGACTTGGCTGCTTTTAGCAATAAGCCATAGTAGTTTCAGGCACTTTCCTGGTTTGCCAAAATCTTCCCCTACAACTAAGGCTTGCTTCTTGCTCTCTTTCCATATGCAGGCTCTTCTGCTTGCTAAATAGCTCCGACCTTGAACCTTGATGGCTATTTCTCTCCATAAAAGCAGCTAGCTCCTCGCTGCTTATCCGAGTACAGTTCTAGAAGAAGCTATAGGGCAGAGTCCGCCTTAGCTGAGAGGCAGCTGATAGATTCTAGGAGAAGGGGCAGTGTATAGACAGGAAAGGTGCTACTGTGCTTCAAGAACAGCAGCCTTCTGCTACCAACAGTTCTGAGACATTGGCAGGGACAGATATAGAGAAGAAAAACTATCCTCGCCAAAGCAAGACTCTTGGCAGGTATGGAATTGCAAAGAGAGCTGTAGAAATGTTTTGTTTCAAATTGTTTATTCCAAAAGACCACTAGCTGAGAGGGGATTCTCCCTATATCAAACATGACGTGAACGACAAATGTACAGGCTTATTTATGTTTTAGTGGAACTGATGATATACCTTTACTATTTTAAATACATGCATGTGCTTTAACAAAAAAGAATCACTAGGATTTGGTAACCATCTGGAAAAATGTGGTCAAGTTGAAATTTTTCAGGTTCATTCACGCCTGCAAATTAATTTTGTTTGCCATTTTATGATCATAAGTTATGAAGTGTTCATGCAGTGCATTAATGATAAAAGCAATCCAAGAGATGGGCTATTATGCCAGACTCTGATCACTATACATATATTATGTTTTGTCAACACAAAACATACCATTTGTGATGTTTCCAAATGCAGCAACGCCCAATGCCATGTGTCAAAACTGGGATTAGTTCAGACAGGTAAACCTCTTATTATTTGACATTTACCAGCTTAATTTCTAAGCAAATGGACATATTGTTCCACTGTGCCAGTGAAGGATTATTGGGAAGAAGTACTGACAAATACAGTCATCTTATAAGCATGTAGAAATGTTCAAAAAAACCACAGGAGTATATTGCTATGCTTATATTAAGGAAACTTCCCTGAATTGTTGCATAGTTGCAGTCTCTTATTTATTAGTTGATGTTTATAGGCATTCCTATGGCTCACAAAGCATTCAGGAATAAAATGTCATAACACGCCTGCAAGGGAGGGAAGTATGATCATTCCCATTTTACAGATGGGGAAAATGGAGGCATACAGTGGTTAGGGTCAACACTGTAACAGAAGAGGGCCCTGAAAAGCTCTCCCTCACTTTACATTGGGAGAGGTAGCATGGGCTTTGTTCAGTCTCTGCAGTGGCAAAGGGCACTGCCAGCTCTGAGGGGAATAGAAAGACATATTTCCCTCCTTATTGAGAGCATCTACAGCAACACTACAGGTATGGCTACATTGCAAAAAAACAAACAAACATTATGTGTTCTTAAAATTGGCTTAACTAACCTGTGTTAGCTAACAGGTTAAAATAGCACTGAAGAAACAGCAACTCAGCTTTTAATTCAGGTTAGCAGCTTGAGTTCCCCAGGCTGCCATATAGGCTTGAGCTTAAGTTGCTAACCCAACTTTAAAACCAAGTAGTTGTGTCTTCACTGCTTTTTAACCTAAGTTAGCTAATTTAGGCTAGCTAACCTGAATTAAGAATGTATCTGTTTTTGCAGTATAGCCTGAGAGGCAGAAACATCTCCTTACTCCTCCCCACGTACAGTAGTGGCAACTTCTCTCCTGCATTGTTCTGCCAGAGCAAAAGAGAAGAGGAAGACAATCCTATTGGAATGTAGCACTTTACACCTACGTGGTATATGATAATTACTGCATTCGACCAGGATTAGTAGCACAATGGAACCCAAATATACTAGAGCAGAACTTCATCAAGGGCCAAGTCCTGAGGCCCTTAGACCTGGTCTACACCTGAAACTTAGGTGACAAATTCACACCCCTGAGAGGTGTAGTTAAGCCAACCTAAACCCTAGAATAGATACAGCTAGGTCGATGGAAGAATTCAGTCAACCTAGCTACCACCTCACAAGGAGGTGGATTAACTACAGCAATGGAAAAACCTCGTCTGTTGCTGTAGCAAGTATCTCTACTGTGGCACTACAGCAGCACAACTGCAGTGCCACAGCTGTACCTGTAGTGTAGACATAGTCATTTTTTTCTCAGTCCTGACTCAGGCAAGCCACCCCTTAAAGTTAAGGGATGTCTTGCCTGAATGAAAACTGTACACTCTACAGCAAACATTGGTATAAATTATGTTGCTTGGGGAGTGAATAAGCCACCCACTGAGCAACATAAGTTACACCGACTTAAGCGCTGATGTGGACAGCACTCTGTTGGCGGGAGAAGCTCTGCCAATGCTCCCTGGGGCTGGAGTATTTAAGTTGATGGGAGAGCTTTTTCCTGTTGGCTTAGAGCATCTCCACTAGCAGCACTGCTGCTGCGCAGCTGTAAGCTGTGTAGTGTAGCCATAGCCTGACTGAAAAGTGAGTCAGGGTTTCAAGATCTAACCCGCTAAGAGAAGTACAAATCCACTAAAGTAATTTGGACTGTCAATCAATTTCATTAATTCATGGGGTTTAAGGTCAGAAAGGACCATTATGGTCATCTAGTCTGACCTCCTGCACAACATTGCCACTTTAAAACTTATCTATAAGCATTTTTCCTACTACAGTCACTATAAATGGGTTTCACTGTATTTCATTATTGTTTTCTCTATAGAGAAGAATATACATGTGAACGTATTTTCTATTCTGCCTTAGCGTGTCTTAAAATATGTGTGATTTTTTAAAAAACTGCCAGGGGACTATTTCCAAGCAAGTACATTCAGACATCAATAATATATGCAGTACAATACAAACTGTATTTTTATAATATAGTACTGCGCATACACATATGTTAACAGCTGTTAGATGATTAGATGGTTCAGAAGATTTGGTAAAGGGGGCATGGAATCTTCTACTTCTAGCTGAAATGTCTACAAAAGTTCATTGGAATTTTTAATAAACTTGTTTTTAACTGCGTTTGAGTTCCTTTTGTATTCATTTTGTACAAATATTCTCTGTGTTGCCAGTTCTCACAAATTTTAATGCAAACACCACAATTTTGTCCCCTGCTATAGGTAGTTTTGTGATGATGTGAACAGTTGCACCTTCAGGCAATGTTTGGAAGATAAACCAGCCAGGGGGCTCATGAGACGATGCTCTGGAACATAAGGGAAGGTGCAGTAATCTGCGCATCTGGAGGCTGAGTTCTCGTCATAGACCTCAGCTTTCTGCCATTAATATTTTTGCCCTTTACAATCCTGTGAACCAAGTTCTCATATTTCAGGGTTAACTATCATTCACCAATTTCCCACAGCCAAGAGCTTGCACAAGGTCACGACCGGCCAAACTGTGAATAGAACGCAGGTTTTTAATGTAACAGAACCAATACACCTCCACTTTGCCACACAGTCTTTCAGAAAAAAACATGGTAAATCAGATGCATGTGTAAACCCACACTAACAATGTGGCTAAATGTCATCCACTGCACTGCATATATAGGACTGTGCTACTACTTCCAGGTTAAGAGAGCTGATTCTTTAGCTCACAATCTGCTCCCAGAGCCGGGAAGAGAAACAAAGAAACCAGATGCCCAGCATTCCTCTGCTGTCTCGCAAATACTTGTGTAACCTACTAGCAATGTATGTTTTGTGCCTCCCTACATGTGATGGGCCACATAGAAAACAATGGCATTGCTTTCCCCTCTTCCCAATATTATTCCTATAGCTCAGTGTTTTCCAAACTTGGGACATCGCTTGTGTAGGGAAAGCCCCTGGTGGTCTGGGCCAGTTTGTTTACCTGCCGCGTCCGCAGGTCCGGCCTATCGCGGTTCCCACTGGCCGCGGTTTGCTGCTCCAGGCCAATGGGAGCTGCTGGAAGCGGCGCGGGCCGAGGGACGTACTGGCCGCCACTTCCCACAGCCCCCATTGGCCTGGAGCAGCAAACCGTGGCCAGTGGGAGCCGCGATCGGCCGGACCTGCGGACGGGGCAGGTAAACAAACCGGCCCGGCCCGCCAGGGGCTTTCCCTACACAAGCGGCATCCCAAGTTTGGGAAACACCAGGGGTGAAAGTAGAAATAGGGACTTGACTTACCAGTACGGGGCTGGGTTGGGGCCAGGTCTGGCCCCTGGAAGGAGCGGGGCCTCGGGCGGAAGGGGCGGGGATGGGTGGGTCAGAGCCAGCCCCGGCCCGCCCTGTACCCCGGCTGCCGCTGCTACCCCAGGGCTCTGGCAGTGGGGCTCCGGGGGCTATTTAAAGGGCCAGGGCCATAGAGGCAGCGGGAGCCCCGGGCCCTTTAAATAGCCCCCGGAGCCCCGCTGCTACTCCAGGGCTCTGGGGGCTATTTAAAGGGCCCAGGACTCCTGCTGTCTCTACCGCTCCAGCCCTTTAAATAGCCCCCGGAGCTCTGGAGTAGCGGCGGCGGGGCTCTGGCGGTTATTTAAAGGGCCCAGGGCAGTAGAGACAGTGGGAGCCCCGGCCCTTTAAATAACCCCTGGAGCCCCACTGCCACTATCCCAGGGCTCCAGCAGCGGGGCTCTGGCAGCAATTTAAAGGGCCTGGGGAAGCCGGGCCGCCCCGGTACGGCGCACTGACTCTTGCAGGTATGCCGTACTGGGGCGTACCAGCTTACTTTCACCTCTGGGAAACACTGCTATAGCTGAAGTGGAACATAACAATGGCAATACTGGATCAGACAGCTGCCAGTGCCAGAGGCTTCAGAGAAAATGAACAGAACATGGCAATTTTGAGCTATCCATATCATCATCCACTACCAGTTCTGGCAATTTCAGGTTTAGGGACACCCAGGGCACTGGGTTGCATCCCTGACCATCTTGGCTAATAACCATGGATGGTCCTCCATGATCGTATCTAATTATTTGAACCCAGTTGTAGTTTTGACCTTCCCAACATCCCTTGGCAATAAGATCCACAGGTTGACTGTGAGTTGTGTGAAGAAATACTTTCTTTTGTTTCTTTTAACCTGCTGCCTATTAATTTAATCAAGTGACCCCTAGTTCTTGTATTATGTGAAGGAGTAAACAACAACACTTTCCTATTCACTTTCTCCACACCTTTCATGATTTTATAGACCTCTATCGTATCCCCCTTAGTCGTCTCTTTTTTTAAACTGAACTGCCCCCGTCTTTTTAAGCTCTCCTCATAGGGAAGCTGTTCCTTACCCCTAATCATTTTTGTTGCCGTTTTCTGCACTTTTCCATTCTAATATATTGTTTTTGAGTTGGGGCTACCAGAACTTCATGCAGTATTCAAGGTGTGGGTGTACCATGGATTTACATAGTGACATGATATTTACTGTCTTATTATCTATCCCTTTCCTAATGGTTCCTAACATTGTGTTAGCTTTTTGGACTGCCACTGCACACTGACCAGATGTTTTCAGAGAATTACCAGGATGATGCCAAGATCTCTTTCTGGAGTGGTTCCAGCTAATTTAGACCACATCATTTTGTATGTATAGTTGGGATTATGTTTTCCAGTGTATTTTACTTTGCACTTATCAGCATTGAATTTCATCTTCTATTTTGTCTCAGTCACCCAGTTTTGTGAGATCCCTTTGTAACTCTTTGCAGTCAGCTTTGGACTTAACTTTCATGAGTAATTTTGTATTGTCTGAAAACTTTGCCACCCTTGCTGTCCACCCTTTTTCCAGGTCATTTATGAATATATTTAACCACACTAGTTCCAGTACAGCTCTTTGGGGGACCCCACTATTTGGTGCTCTGCATTTTGAAAACTGACCCTTTATTCCTACCCTTTGTTTCCTATCTTTTAACCAGTTACTAATCCATGAGAGGACCTTCCCTCTTAACCCACGACTGCTTAGTTTGCTTAAGAGCCTTTGGTGAGTGAACTCATCAAAGGCTTTATGAATGTCCAAGTAGCCTACAATCACCCTTGTCCACATGCTTTGGACTCCCTCAAAGAATTCTTATAGATTGGTGAGGCATGACTTCCCTTTACAAAAGCCATGTTGACTCTTCCCCAGTATTATGTGCTCATCTATGTGTCTGATAATTCTGTTCTTCATTATAGTTTCATCCAATTTGCCTGGTACTGAAGTTAGGTTCACTGGCCTGTAATTGCCAGGATCGCTTCTGGAGCCTTCTTTTGAAAAAAATCAGTATTACATTAGCTGCCCCCCCCCCCCAGTCATCTGGCACAGAGGCTGATTTAAGTGAAAAGGGTTGTGGGTTCAAAATGTGTTGATTAGCCATATAAAGATAAAAAATACCTATAAGTATAAAAGCTGTGATTGCTGGAATTATTTTACATTGGAAAAATATTGTACTTAGAAGTGAATTTGGATTCTGTGCTAATATCTTTTACTGTTGCATTTTTATTATTTGCATTTGGTTAGAAGGACTGTCCTTTTAAGACTAGGGTGTGGAAGATTTAGTGTGTGGGGGAGATTTTGCCTTTGTATCCAGAGAAAGACAGACCCCACTTGTGTGAACTCCAGAGTTCAAAACTTGACTTAATAAAACATATCTTTGTAAAAAGCACTCCTTATTTCTAGAAAGTGGAACAGCATTTATGGGCGACTGGTTGTCTCACGGCACTGTTAATGAGCTATAGGGCTTTTTACCTGTAGGTCACCAGTTTGAATCCTACCAGTTCTGCAGGGATTAAAAAGGTAGCCCATCTGATTGATGTTTGGTAGTCCCTCTGTTAGGTGAGTCTCAGTTCCAAATCACAAATTCACCATCATGCTTTGCACTAGATTGTAAGCTCTTCTGAGCAGACAGTCACTTACTTGGTGTTACCAACTCTCACACTTTTATCACAAATCTCACAGTATTTGGTGTTCTTCTTAAAGGCCTATCTCCTGGAGTCAAGTAGTTATAAGAAAACCTCAGCTTTCGTTTAAAAAAAAAACCTGTAAGTTTCTAGCCCTCATGATTGCAAAAATAAGTTTGAAAGGGACTAGAATGTCCCCTAAAGATTAAAAAAAAGAGAAGGCATGCAAAAAGAACACCAAATTTACTTTATTTTTAACATCTCATGATTTTAATCCAATCTCATAATTATGGTGGTCCTGAGTCATGATTTTTGAATGCATGGTGTTGGCAATACACTTACTAAGTTTGTACAATATTTACAACAGTGGGGCCCTGATCTTGGTGGGTCCTTTAGTGAGAGTCACCCCAGCAGCAAAAATCATCTCTCTCTTTAAATTAGCAGCATCATAACTGCCACTCAGGCCCTGGGGGATGGGTGTAGTAGTTCCAAAACCAGAAGACAGGCCAGAAAATAGGATTTAATCTTTTTGAAAATGTCATGATTTTTAAGCCAATCTCATGATTTTTGGTGGTGTGACTGATGACTTTTGAACTTTTGGGTTGGCAAAAGTATAGTCGTACAGCTGAGATTTATTAACATAAATACTAAAAAAAAGGCAAAGTTTAAATTTGACTGTGCAAATATTAATTGAAAGCAAATTTTGAATGGCACGACCAAAGACAATTTTTAATTGTATATTTAATGTTCAAATATGCCAATCAAAATTCACACTGTTGCTGGTTAATTATATGAATTATCCAATCTCTGAACCGACAGAATACTATGTGATTCTGTAACTAGCCAAAACACCATGGACCTTAAGTTTCAAATATTCATAATGAACCATTGGCAAACAGCCTGTAGACTAAGAGTTATTTCTTAAAGACACAGGTGCATAATTTTGAATAGTGAATAAGCTGCTTCCTATATTTGAGTGAAAAATCATGACTTTTCTTCAGCACAGGGAACAACGATCATCCTTTCGTATTCTTTTACATATCTAAGGGGTTGAATAGATATCTGGATAGTACAGTGCAACAATGCTAATGTTGGGTGAGGGAACTAGCCTTTGCCAGTGAAAAAGTAAATACATTAGTTGGGTCTACACTATGGGGTTAAGTCGACCTAAGTTACGCAACTCCAGCTACGTGAATAATGTAGCTGGAGTCAACATAGTTTAGGTCGACTTATTGTGGTGTCTACACCGCGCTGGGTCGACAGGAGAAACTCTCCCATCAACTTACCTTATGCTTCTCGTTCTGGTGGAGTACCAGAGTTGACGGGAGAGCGATCGGCGGTCGATTTAACAGGTTGATCCATGGTAAGTGTAGACGTGCCCTTATTTTAGTTCAGTGTTTTCCCCTCTTATGATTTTAGTAAAAGTTTTGATGTTTCTCAAAGCACTAGCTCATGGGGTCAAGTAAATACATGAGAACCTGAGCTGTCATTGACAAAAGTAAGGTTTTAGCCCTCATGGTTGCTGAGAAAAGCTTGAAAATATGACCTGAGTGTAAAAAAATACATAAACCAGAAAGCAATTCATACAAAAATCTCATAATGCTTTGGACAATGTTATGGCTTTCTGGGGACTGATTCATGATTTTTGAATTCTGGGGCCTGGCAATTCTATTTGTTGGCTTCCCCCAAGCACTATGTCAGCTCATAGCTATGCAGACATGGATTTACCTGATGAGGAAACATCAGTCTCTTCCTCTTTTCAGCTTGATACAAGGAAGTCTATAACTAAAACCACCAGTTGCTCCCTACCAATGGCTGCTGTTAAGGACCAGCCTGCCCACTAATAGCCAATTCAGAGACTCACAAGTGTAGCAGTAAGCCATCAGCAAGAACCGAGACAATGTGGGTAATTTGCTGCTGTGCACCCGACATGAATCAATGGTCACCAGCTGAAGCTGTTCCAGAACAGTTTGAATACAGGCTCCCCAGGAGCTAAAGCTAGAGGATGACGTTCTACTCAGAGATTTGGGAAGTGTCACGTCTGACTGTTTTCCTTTGTGTTTCAATTTTTGCACCATCATGGACAGTCATCTCATCCAAAGGCTATTCACACACGCAGCTGGTAATAAGGAGTATAAGTAACATGTTAATGAAATTCCCAGATAAAATGAGGTGTGCTGTGAACACCACTAAGAACAGATAAATAATACTAGAGATTTAATGATGTTAGAGACATAGGCAGCAAATAACATGAGGTTTTATCTATCTGTGGTACTTATATGCCCCCCCATCGCCATAATATTTGAGTGACTCATACTTTTAATGGGTTTAGCCTCATCACCCATGTGAGGTAGGAAAGTATCATTATCCCCATTTTACAGATGGGGAGCTAAGGCACAGAGAGTCTAAGTGATTTGCCCAAGGTCACATCGGAAATCTGTAGCAGAGTAGGAACTTGAACCCAGATCTCCTATGTCCTAGGCTAATGACCTAACTGCTGGACCACTCTTCCTGTCTAATTGCAACACTTCAAGCTAAATAAATCTGGGGGGAAATACTCTCAAACTGATATTAATGACGGGGGAAGAAAGAGAGAGAGCGAGAGAGATGTGGAAAACAGCAATGCTGAAAGAGGCATGGGGTGACAGAGGATAGGAAATTTGACATAACTTTGCAGTGTGATATGGTAGCAAGAAAGGCCAATTTAATTATGGACTGTGGAGACATCAAGTCATAGAGAATAAAGGTGATAATCCTTCTCTGCACAGTTCTGGTAAGACCACACCTAAAATATTACAGCTATTTCTAAGCACCTCATTATGAGAATGATACTGCCAAACTGGAGGGCATTCAGAGAAGAGCAATAAAAACTATTAAAGGGATGGATTTATGAGGAAAGATTAAAAGAGATAAACATGTACTCAGCTTGACTAAGAGACACATGAAGCGAAATGTTAATTATCTAAAGGGACTGTATTCAAGGGTATAAATGCCAAGAAGGATGAGGAATTGTATGGATTATTTAGTGGAATATAAGGGAATACAGTTAGGGGCCATGGAGTGGAATAATCTCAAATACTGTATACATTTACATTTAGCTGTGTTAAAAAGCACACAATATGTGTTTTAATATGGCTAAATGTAAATGTATACAGCTAGGAACAAAGAATGAAGGCCATACTTACAGGATGAGGTACTCTGTCCTGGGAAACAGTGATTCTGAAAAAGATTTGGGGGTTGTGGTGGATAATCAGCTGAACATGAGCTCCCAGTGTGATGCTGTGGCCAAAAGGGCCAATGTGATCCTTGGATGCATAAATGGGGGATCTTGAGAAGGAGTAGAGAGATTATTTTACCTCTGAATTTGGAACTGATGTGACCGCTGCTGGAATCCTATGTCCAGTTCCGGTGTTCACAATTCAAGAAGAATGTTGATAAATTGGAGAGGGTTCAGAAAAGAGCCATGAAAATGATAAAATCATTAGAGAACATGCCGTTAGTGTTGGAATCAGGGAGCTCAATTTATTTAGCTTAACAAATAGAAGGTTAAGGGGGTGACTTGATCACAGTTGATAAGTACTTACAGGGGAACAAATATTTGATAATAGGCTAGTCCATCTTACAAACGAAGGTATAACATGGAAGTTGAAACTTGATAAATTCAGACTGGAAATAAGATGTACATTTTTAGCAGTGAGCATAACTAACCATTGGAACAATTTACCAAGGGTCAGAGTGGATTCTCTATCACTGACGCATTTTAAATCCAGACTGGATGTTTTTCTAAAAGATAGGGATTATTTTGAGGAATTTCTGAGGCCTATGTTGTGCAGAAGATCAGACTAGCTAATCACAATAGTCCCTTCTGGCCTTGGAATCTATGAATCTATGAAATAATGGTGATGAGGACTGGATCAGCTGTCTTAATAGGCTATTTCTATCTTGACCTTAATTTCTATGACTTCCAGTCTGTAGATTTATGAAGTCTAGATGTGTGTGTGTCGTCGGAAGGAGGGCCTAGGGAGACGAAAGGGATGAGGTACAGGGGTTCTCAAACTTCATTGCACCGCGATCCCCTTTTGACAACAAAAATTACTACATGACCCCAGGAGGCAGGACCGACGCCTGAGCCCGCCCAAGCTCTGCCACCCTGGGAGGGGAGGCCAAAGGGCTTCAGCGCCAGGTAGGGAGCCTGTAACCTGAGCCCTCGGGCTTTGGCCCCGCACGGTGAGGCTCAGGCATCAACCCCAGGCCCCAGCAAGTCTAATGCCAGCCCTGGTGACCTCATTAAATGGGGTGGCGACCCACTTTGAGAACTGCTGAGGTAGAGGCCAGCTGACTGACATTGTTTTGTGTGCAGTAAGGTGTGGACAAATTTGTTGTCCTCTGTGCAGCTTGTGGTCTTGTTAAATTTGTGTAGCATAGTTTGCCTGTATGCACAGTGTTAAAAAATAGACACCCCAATATAAAATATATGCTCTGTAATGCCAAATCCTACAGTTCTTGACTTCAGCAAAACTCACACTGAAGTGAGTACACTTTTGTCTGAGTAAAGACGACAGAACTTAGCCATAAAAAAAAGTGGAGGACCCAGTCTTGCAGTTCTGACTGAGGCCAGGTCTACACTCAAAAGTTACATTAACCTAGCTTTGTCACCCATGGATTTGCATTAACTACAGCGATGGGAGAACCCCTCTCGTTGCCGTAGTGAGTAGCGCGCCGCTACAGCACTGCAGCTGTGCCCCTGTAGCACTTCAAGTGCAGACAAGCCCTTGGGCAAAATGCCCATTCACTTAAGACTGTAGGATCAGCCATAACATTATTTATTTATATTTGCAGGAAATAAATATACATTAATTGTTAGGGTTTTCAGCACATCTGAATAAACTAAAAAGTCCAGTGGTTTAAAAACAGTGCATTTTCCTGTCTATTAAAGCCTCCAAAAATAGAGAGTAACCTTTGGGGATTTTTCTTCTGTTTCCATAGGGGACAGGTGAAGCTGCACAAACACAGAGACCCCCACCTATATTTAATCTCCCCTCATTCCCTGGCAGAGAGCAGAGAAGATGTTTGAAAATTTTGGATGTGCTAAAAAATGTCTTCGTCCATTTCCCCCGTGGGGTTACATTGTTTTACAAAGCATTATCTATGGTGCTTTGCATGGAAGTTGCCTCACGTTTTTGCCAAACAACATCTTTTCTTCAATTGGCTGCACATCTAGTGTATCTTTTCCTCCATCTTTCTCTTTCTCCTTACTTTCTTATAGATAACTTTCTGTCAATGCTTCTCTCTCCTCACATCCCACTGCTTCCCCTTCCTCTGCTTTGTGTTGTCAGTCTTGCATCTTCCACATCAGTCCATCCTATTTTTTCTATTCTCACACTCCAGACACCACAACATTTACGTTTTTTCTCTAGACTGGGGCTACGTCTTCACTACGGGGGGGGGGTCGATTTAAGATACGCAAATTCAGCTACGCGAGTAGCGTAGCTGAATTCGACGTATCGCAGCCGACTTACCCTGCTGTAAGGACGGTGGCAAAATCGACCTCCGCGGCTTCCCGTCGACGGCGCTTACTCCCACCTCCGCTGGTGAAGTAAGAGCATCGATTCGGGGATCGATTGTCACATCCCGACGAGACGTGATAATTCGATCCCCGAGAGGTCGATTTCTACCCGCCGATTCAGGCGGGTAGTGTAGACCTAGCCTAGGATTTAAAGGTTTGATATTAATTAGATAGAGCTACGAACCTCAACCTAACACCTCCTAAAACTCTAGTAAAGACAAAGCAATTGTACTTTAGCACAAGTTAAACAGATCGAGTTAAAGCCTAGTCTAGTATTAGATTTTAAAGTCCTAGTCTAGATAGGGCCTTACATTCCAAACCCACTAATCATAACCCCTGCAAACCGACAGCTACTCATCCACACTTGCTGCCCTCTCAAAGACATTCACATGCTCACATCTAGTGACTGCCAGCAGCTCATGTATCCACTTGTACTCATGAGGAAGGAGTTTCTTCTGCAGCATAACACAGACTCTTTTGGAGCCTTTGCTGGGAGTTAGGAGAGACTAGCAGGGAGCTGATGATGAGGGAGGGTGGGGGAGACGGCTTGGGTATTGTCTGCTCAGAGGGCCGTCGGGGGAGAAAAAAAGAAAGCTACATCTGTGAGAGGGTTTATTTTTCTTCCCAGTTTTGTTTATGTTTGCTGCCCCTCTATTCTGTCACCCGAAGTCAGCATTTCTCAAATGTGGCCACCGGGGGCTTTCCTTGCAGGCACAGCCTCCTGGGCGGTGACTGGGGGGGGCAAAGCAGTGGCCCCTCTCCCAGGGCTGCCAACAGGGGTTGGGCCCTGCCCCCCCCCCTCAAAACACAAACATTGGAGAAGCAGGCAGACACTGAGTTCCACACTTTCCCGAGGGCGGTGGGATCAGACTTCCACCCTGGGTGGCAGGCAGCAGGCTCCAGCTGCAGGGCTCCATCCCCCGGGCTCACCACCCTGCATCGTCCCTGGCCCCTGCTGCCTCCTTATCCACCTCCCCATCCAGGGCTTAATTTGTCCCTGGGCTTTCCAGGGCTGAGTAAATCTGCTGTGAAAAGTGATATTTGTACGTTTGTTAATATCACTTTTTACAGCAGACTCATTAGCTAGCTGGGAGGCTGTGAAAAGTGGTATTAACATACAAGTATCACTTTTCACAGCAGCAGACTGACTAGCTAGCAAATCTAAAAGAAAATCAACCGAAAAAGCAAAAGAAACAACAACAACAAAAAAGACAAGAATGTGAAAAGCATCTTATTTGTGTTTCTATTCTGATTAGGTCCAGTAAAGAATAGAGACAAGTGTACGTTATTTTTGTTACTGAGTCAGCAAACAAAACCCTACATAAATTACCATGATTTGGTGCATATTTATCTATTTTTCCTAAAGTTAATTAAGTATTTTAGGAAAAATTGTCAAACTGGCCACCAGCAAGAGTTGGTGGCCACACTCTGAGGCCACCAAAAATTTTGTTTTGAGAACCCCGGGGTGGTAGCATACTCTGCCTGTAAGGGAGGGCCAGGCCAGGTGGTAGGGATTCACAAGTATCCTAATGTTCATCCAGTTTGTTTCTCAGATCCATGCATAGAGAAGACTTTCTGCACACAGAGACCTGTTGATCAAGTCGAAGGGTGTGGACCATCACTTTACATCTTAGCACCATCCCTTTTTGTCCAAACCATAAGAATAGGGCCTGGCTGGGAGGTGGAAGAGGGATGGTACCATCCCATGACCAGCCCAACAGGGAATAATGCAGCATCAGATTCAATGGAACCCCTTCTAAGCTGTGCAACTGCCCCTTTTAGGGAGAGTTCTAGGGGCAGCAACAGGCAGGAAAGCCCCTGGATGATTTGGCTCAAAGACATTTATTCTTTCAAAGGCAGTCATGCTGCCAGGGAGCCCGGAGCTGGAAGAAAGGTTCTTGGAGATTGTGTGGAGGCACAAAGCTACACATGGATCCCTCACAAGAACCTCAGTTCTGGGGACTGAACTTCTTGCTTATTCCAGGAGTGGAAGAACCTCACAAGCTCTTCCCCCGACTCCTCATCCTTAAAAAATTATCTTAGGACAATTCTGCTATGAAAACTCAGTAGCTTATGCTCCTCTCCGGTTCCTTTGTTAGGTACAAGAACTAGAATGGATAACGCAGCAGGGAGCCCTCTCAGTCCTTTACTGTGAGACCAGCATCTATCATCTGGTTGGCTATCACCCTCTACCATGTAATTTCCCTCCCCCTTCCTATGATGGATTATGATATGATGACAGGCGTATGTAAACCAAACAGAAAATGTTTATTTGGGGAGATGTATACAAAGTGGGGACAGGGAAGTGAGTAAACATTAACTGAAACTTATTCTTCTACAGGTACAGTAACCTAGTGAACGCATGGCATGAAGCCAGCACCCAAATCAATGCCAGATGGGGTACAAGGTCAGTATGACTCACATATATCACCCTTCCTTGGGTTGCTCAGGACCTCTATCGCTTAGCTCATAGAGAGCCTCGAGAGGGGAACACTGGGGCGATCCCTTGTTGATCTGTTCTTCCCTGCTGACACCAAGGCAGGTTTCTGCGATGACAGCAGCGCGGCGTCTGAAGGCAGATGATAATGGCTGTGGCTGTGGCTGGTAACTGGTCTGGAGTCTAGATGGCCTGTTGGAGCAAGACACACGCACCAGCTTCTAGGATGGGCAGCAACAGTTCCTAACTGAGGTAACTGCCGGCCTTATAAAGATTCTAAGGCGGGAAAACCCGTAGAATCCCTGCGCAAAATCGGTTTGAGCTGGTACTTGTTTACCACTGTACTACTGCTGACCGCTGAAAAGGGTGGGAAGCATTCTAGCTAACTCTTGGGTCACATGACCAATACTCCATTTTGGATTATAACATGGATGCCAAATACAATAAACAACGATAATACAAACACAAACTTTAGGATTTTGCTCCTAACACCTTCCAGCTGGGTTTCCCCCTAAAAAGAGACGATGTGACCCTTTGTAATTATGTCTTCATGGACAACTCAGACTTACAAAGAGATTCAGGAATACTTCTTTGAACATAAGGTATCACCACTGATTGATGTGAACCAGATATCTACTGATCTTTGACTTCTTACCTACCCAAGAGTAACATGAGAGTTAAAATATTTAACCTTCAGAAGTTCCAATATTCAGCCGGGTCACTTCTCTTTGTAACTTGTTCTCCTAGTTTCTGAACCTTATATGGGCCAATAGTTTCTAGGGAGTTTACTAAGATGGTCAGTGTGAATGTAAGAGCTTAAAATTTCAGGGTGACAATATTCAGACTGTCTAGAGAAAAATATTAAATATGATGTGAGCAAAATGGGATGCACAGTGATCACAGAGAAACTCAAAAAATATCCAGGAGTTGGGGCATGTATGATTTGTTTTCCTGATGTAGCAGAAGCACATAACCAAGTTTTTAAAAGGAACCTATTACTAGGGTGACCAGATATCCTGTTTCTAAAGGGACAGTCCCATATTTAAGCCCTCCTGCAAGTGTCCTTACTTTTTTCTTAAAAACGGGCAAATTGTCCCATATTTTCTGTCTCCCCCCATCAGATCCTGCTGCTGGCCGGATCCCTGCTCACCAGACGCCCGCCCACCAGCAGTGAGTGGGCAGGGTACAGTGGCTGACGATGGGGGTGGGTGTGCAAGGCTGGTGGCAGGGTAAAGCTGCAGTGTGTGGGGCCAGGCAGCTCCTCCTGCTGATCCATCAGCGCAGCCACCGCTGTATGCTGGTTCTTGGCCAGCAGGGCCCCACCCCCCATCCCGTTTCCGGCCAACACTGGCTACATGCTGCAGCAGCTGGTGAGTGCAGGCAGGTGCCAGGCAGCAGCCAGTTAAGTGTAGCCTCTCCTGCTCACCCATCTGCCCTTTACGTGCTCCCCCTCTTCCTGTCCTCTCCCTGCTTTGCCCCTTCCTCCCCCACCCCGCTGCTCCTCCATATCCCGTCCCCGGCGGGGTGCGTCCTGCTCCCAGTGCTGTGCAAAACCAGCCCCTGGTCGGAGCGCTCAGCTCACCAGGAGCCTGGCCGGCAGGCTCCTTCCTTCCCTCACTGCCTCTGGCTGGGCCAGTGCCCCAGGAAAGCCCAAGACCCTTCGGCCCACGGCACTGGCCAAGAGGAGCCAAGCCCTGCATGTCCCAAAGCCCCGCACAGCGCTGGCACGGGGAAGCCTCTCCGCCCTTCAGCTAAGCTCTGGAGTGGCAGGGGGAGAGGAGGAAAAGATTTCCAGCCTGTTCCCACCCCGAACCCAAGGACTTAGCACCCTCTTCACACACACACACACACACACACCCTGCCTGGGGCCTGCCCCCAGGGAGCGCGGGGCTGCTTGTCCCCTAGGCACCCTCCCCTGCTGAGCCACCTCTCTGGCTGGGTTCCCTGAAGCCCCTGCAGTCAGGTTCCCTTAGGGCTTAACCCCTTCCTGCCCGCACTGTAGCCAGGGGACAGGAGGCGTCTGGATTGTGTTGGTGGCAAGCAGCAGCCTAGAGGTGTTAGCTGCCTTTCGACACTGTGCAGGCAGGAAGGGACAAGGGGGTGAGGAGAGATGAGCTCTGCAAAGACACGAGCCAGGTCATCCCTTCCCCCTACCCTCCTCTTCTCCTGCAGCTGGAAGCAGTTCCCGTCCCTTCTCTCCCACACAGTGCCAAAAGGCTGCTGCTGGCCACATTCTGGTGTGAACCCTGGCAGAAATCGGGGCGGGGCGGGGGGGTATGTGACCCTGCGTGTTGCCCCCATGTGCTGCCTCGGGAAGATGTGGCGCCAGGTACCAGGAAATGCGGGTCCGTCCCAGAGGCCCAGCCAGGCATGGAGGGCGGAGAGTGCCGGGCACGGAGGGTCGGGTCGGGTCGGTTGGTCACCCCCTTGTGTGAGAGAGGTGTGTGTGTCACCTCTCCCCGTGTGAACCCTAAAGCATTAAAGAATCCAACTACTCAGTATTTCTTTTTAACAGGGGCTCAGTGAACTTCAGTCAACTCGATGTTAATTTGAATGTCTGTATTGCATAGTTCTGATAGATTGCTGTTGAACTCACTTGAATACGAGTAATTTTACCAGGGTCCCATATTCAGAATAGGGAAATACGGTCACCCTACCTATTACTGAAATAAACTGTTCCTTGATTGCTTTTAGAAAAATAATCAACAAAATTCAGGTCCTCGCCATGATACACTGACTTTCAGTTTTGCAATTGCAGCTGTCCTTTCAGATTATGCAGCCTGGATCATTGTCATCTGTTTTAAACTGTAGATATATGTTTCAACATAAAGTTGTGATCCGGAAAGCTGCTCTGTCTGGGCAGATCCCTGCATCTCCATAGAGCCCCACTGAAGTCAATAGGAGTTCCCCAGCACAGAACAACTCATATGATGAGGGCATAATCTTGGACCAAAAAAAGAACAAAGATAAATGAGCTATAACTATCTGAACTATGAATAGTTCACTACACCAGTACTAGCATATTTAGGAACAATTTTATAAATTAAGAGCCCCAGCCCTTACTCATATGAGTAGTTCCATGGGCCTCAGTGGAAGGAATACTGTGTGAGAGAATGAGGATTACTCAACGGGAGTACTATGAGTAAAGTTCCAGGACCTAAGCCATTGTTACTGCTTTTTGAGGGCAGTGGTGAGGAAGGAGCATATTAGAAAGTGCAAAGAAATGTTCCCATTAACCTTTACCAGTTCTGAATCTTTGTTGCGCAGTATATATATTTGCTTCTCTTATATCTATTATCAAAATGACTAATCAGAAGTCAGCCATGAAAAACGTACCCATTTCTTAATGTTGTTCTCGAAAGTGTCTACAACAAAACAAGGGACGTATGTAACCTTTTACTGGCTCCCAGCAGGTACCATCAATTACTAGATTCTAAGCAGCATTATGACATCACCAGGAGCGTGACTTAGGTCAAGAGCTTGGCAGGAGGTTCTGGCAACTGCTAAATCAACAGCAATCAAAACTGGAAAACCAACATGCTTGCCACCATAAAATTTAAAAGAGAGCTTATTGTGCCTCAAACACAGCAGCAGGTTTAATAGAAAAGTAGACATGTTTATAGTCCCAGATTTACAACATGACTTATAAACATCTTATTACTTAGAATCCAGTCTGCTGCCCTAGAAACTAAGAATGTTACTTTGTTGAGAAGAAGGACTTGTTGACATAAATGTCTTGCCTAAGTTTGCCATTGTGGTTAACCAAAATGCATTTACTACTGAGAAAGTAAATAAAAGCAAACAAGATGCCTTATACTACAATACAGTAAGGTTCAAATTAACCTACCTTAATACTATGACATAAATATGCTTAATATTTATGGAATTTTTTAGAAGCAATTTACCATGTTGGGCTTAAAGTCTTATACGAGTCCTACTGAATGGGAATGTGTTTTCAGAATTACATGTGCTTAAAGACCTCATCAAAAATATTCAGAAAAGCTGCCATGAATACCACAGTTGACCACGCTGCAAATAAAATGGGTCATGGTCTACTCTTACATGAAACATGGATAAATCAGTTCTGCACCACGTTACAGTTTCACACTGAAATGGTTACCAACAATTAAAATCATAGCACTAATGGAAAATAATGTTGTATAAATATTATTCAACCACATAAAACTGTGCTAAAGTAACATTAAGAGGGTGACTTAAATCCACAAAAAGCAGGAAAATTCAGAGTGAAGGTGGAAAATCCAGCCTGATACCTGATCTTTTGCTGTTCCTAGTTATCACAGGACACAGTTCACAAGCTCACTCCCTGACAGGAAATCCTTCCAAACAGAGAAACACAATGAGATGAGGGTAAATCCAGAGTGTCCATTTCAATTCGAAGCCTTAACTCTGCACTGTCTTGTTTCTCTAAATCAGACAAGCATGCTCAGCAATATTGAAAGGCAATTTCTTCTAATTTAAATGATCTTTCCCAATATTTTTTACTTTAAAACCACTAATTTCCATTTTTTAAAACTACACTTAAAACCATTAAAATCCATTTGTTAGACCTGTCTCTATTGACTTTTTAAAATGTATTTTATTAGGTATTTCTTCAAAACATCTCCATCTAACTGGTCTAATATAAAGACTAACATAGGAGTATATTTTCACAGCAGGAATTTATTAGTGCTTGATTTTCTTATAACACCCCAAATTGTGGGTATTATCCAATACAGATAAAAAGACCTGGTCCCTGCTCTAGAGGGCTTAGAGTCTAAAGCCCCAATCCTGCAATTCACCATGCCTCAGTGTAAAACCCTAAATCTGCAAACACATAAGCATGTGAATAAATTTACACACATCAGCAGCCTAATGGGACTACGTATGTGCACAAGCGATTGCAGGATTGGAGTCCAATATCAGACATGCTGCAATGAAGTGAAATAAAACAGTAGGTGGAAGATGCGGGAGGAAAGACAAGGGTTACAGTAATGGGATCATGCAGTTTCTCAGTTAAAGCTGTTAAGGCTATTTTTACATCATCCCACATCAGAGTGGAGAACTTGGCTCATGGTGCATTGATTCTTCTAACACACACACACACACACACACACCCAACACCAAAAAACATCTGCACTTTTCAACTAAACCATTCTATGGACTAACATTTCCACAGATTGGCCCAGGTCCTCTACTCCACTGGAAAACCCTTGCCTACACCTGAGTCACTTACCGTGACTTCTGCAACTTACTCCTACCTTTTTTGGTTTTGGGGGAAGCATTTCCAATCAGTTTGTGGTTATTGTGGAAAACCTTGTGCAAACAGGTGTCTTGGATTGTACTCTCTAGGCAGCAAGACTTACCCTCATTTTCCTCCCCCGGTAGGAAGTTCCACACTGAAGGGCTTTCCACCAACTACACAGAGTTTCTATGTCAAGCAGAGCATCTCACTTATCTTGAGGTGAGTTACAGAGAGAGGGTGGGGGGCAGTTTTTCTAGTAGCTGAACACAGTCCACTGAGTCTTTTAAAAATATTAGCACCAGGTCTTTAAATTGTACCCGGTCTTGGTTCAGCCAAAATGAGGCCAAAATGAGGCGGCCAAGACATTGTCTTCACCCACTACTCCTAGCACATCACAATCCTCTTCAAGTCTCTGTATGAACTACCTCTGACCTTCTCACCAAGATCAGCTTGCTCCTCCTTGTCTTATAATAAATCTATGTAATGCAGGCAGCAGATACAATTACCTGATAAACAATACACCTGAGAACTGAGCCAAGAACCTTGCCTTTGAGTTTCAAGATCACTATCACTTAAGCTAGAGCTCAGATCATTAGCTGGTAGTGGTATTATGTCCCCTAGCCTTTTTGCAGGCCAGCCACTATACAGCAACATCACACATGTCAACTTCCATGGCCTTACCCAATTCTGCATGAGACTAATCTCTGCTGACATATCTGCCTATATCCACTCTTGCTTCCTTTGCTCAGCTCTTGCTTCCTGCCTTACCTCTCAGTTTGTTATTTTCTACAACTCTCATTTTTGTGCCTTCTATTATATTGCCCCCTACACTTCAAACTCTCTGCCCAGGTGCAGGCAACATCCCTGTGGATGGGGTGGTCTGCCCCTTAAGGGAAGTACTTCCTACTGGTCAGTCAACCCTGGCATGGCTCTTTACGAATTGAAGGATTTGATTACAGATGCGAGGCTCCCCTCTCACCCAGCCAACTGGGGTGAGCTGGGAGAAGAGGACCAGCATAAATACTGCCTCCTCCCTCATAGCAGGCAGATGCCTGCAGACACTGAAGAGAGTAAGAGGGCGTCTGATCTAGCTAGGAGCAGACACCAGGAGGAGAAGGATGCCAAATACTCTGAGCATGATGACAAAGTGGGGCCAGCTGAGGGATAATAAATCATTGAATTACCCAGCTTCCTGAGGAGGCTGGCACTCCAGCTACATGGAGAAGACACAGAAGTGGAGAGGTAAATTGGAACTCAGCTGCCTGAGGACTCCTAGTAAGGAGTAAGACAATTGCTTCAACTACTCCAGCTCCAGGAGAAGGGCTGAGACTCCTGCCATAAGCAAAGACAGAGAGAGACCTTGGAGGGTAATGAGAACAGCAGTTAGAAAGTGGGCTTCAGAGGAACCCTGAAAGCCAAAAGTGCCTTTTGTTTATTTGGAACTTTTTGTTATGGACCCACTGTATGAAGTTTTGTAATAAACAAGCCTTAAGGAGAGTATTATTGAGTCAAGCAGCAAGAGTGCCCAAAGTGAAGTTACTGGCTTCCTGAAAAGGTAAACTGAGGAACAGAGTGTGTGCACTGTCACACTAACCCAGCAGGAGGCACTACTGGGCAGGCACGCCCTATTACAATCCCCCTTTCTAGACTAGGTTTTTCAGGGAAATAAATGCCTTATATAATGCCTAGTATAATGGGGCCCTGATCCCACAACACAAAACAAATAAATTATACATTCCTCAGGGCAAAGGTTTGCTTCCCAAATCCCTCTTTATTACTCACAGACTTTAAGGCTAAATAGATTCCAAGGTCAGAAGGGACCATTGTGATCATCTAATCTGACTTTGTGTGTAACACAGGCCTTTGAACTTCCCCAAAGTAATATCTAGAGCAGATCTACTAGAAAAACATCCACTCGATTTAAAGATTGCCAGTGATGGAGCATCCACCTCAACGCCTGATTGTGATCATCATGGATCTATCTAGTCAGTACTCCTGCACAACACAGGCCATAGAACTTCACTGGCTAATTTCTGCATCAACCCATATTTTCTGTCTGAGCTATAGCTTCTCTTTGAGAAA
This sequence comes from Terrapene triunguis, assembly GCF_002925995.2. Classification (NCBI taxonomy): domain Eukaryota; kingdom Metazoa; phylum Chordata; order Testudines; family Emydidae; genus Terrapene; species Terrapene triunguis. The sequence continues at coordinate 16,480,067 of NW_020664420.1, read as the reverse complement.
GATATTCATTCTTTATTTAAAGACTACACAGGATGGAGACTCTACCACGTCCCTAGGTAAATTGTTCTAATGGTTAATTATCCTCAATATTAAAAATTTGCACCATATTGCTAATCTGAATTTGTCCAACTTCAGCTTCCAACCATTAGTGCATCATGTTATACCTCTTGCTGCTAGATTAAAGAGCCATCAACTAACAGAAATCTCTTCCTCACGTAGGTACTTGTAAACCAAGATCAAATCACCTCTTAGCTGTAACAGAATAATGTTATTGAAAACTGGTCACTATTAGCCAAAGCTCTGAGTTGTTATCCCTCAAAATCTGAACAATTAGTCGGGGATAAAAGGAAATAAAAAGATGTATTATTTCTAATACTCAAAACTATTGGCTAAGTAAACGTAACAGGTATTATGGAGTCATGGGTAGAAACTTCATAGTAAAGGCTGCATTGAGTTTGCACTATATAAAAAGGATTAAAATCCTTCTTTTTATACTTAAATGATTTAATTCAGTTTCTAGACTTAACACAATAACTCATCAATGACTAACTGAATTTTCCATAATCTCTGTCTGGTACAATATTTACCAACTTTTACAAAGGAAATATTTGAAAATTAGGTTTTTTTTTACCGTCAAACACAAAAAAGAGCTATTCCCCTTTTTAGGAAGTGGATGTGTTCATTGTGGGTGGTGGTACGTTGGAATGAAAACTGAATTTGCTGTGGAGATGAGGGGACTGTGAGGATGTTTGAGTGCTATGATGATTGCTTAATAAGCATTGTGATCTGAAGTTGGTGTGGATGTTGTGTTGCCTTTATTAGCAGTTTCCTGGAATTTAATGATGGCATTGAAAGGAAATGCAGTTCTAAGCTAACAATGTTTTTGTATGTGTAAATACGGGAGTTTTCCTGGCTTTTACACTGCCCCAGTGGAATCGGATGGTGAAAGGATCTGAGTCCAGAAGCCTGCCTAACCTCGAGGATTCCTCTTTCTCCCATGCTCCAGAATCCTCCTAACTCTGATAAGGCTGGATCGAGGATCCCTGGGGGCTTAATGCCCAGTCGCACCATGTGTTGTTCAGGACAGGGGCTAGGGTACTCCGGGGTATTCTCTCCTCACTGGCCACTTCCCTGACCCAATGATCAGGGCCTCCGAGAGCGGGTTCGGGCCCCGGTGAAATTTTTTTTCCGGGCCCCCCAGCAAGGGCAGACCGGCTAAACAGGGCCAACGAGAGGGTGGGGAAACCGGGCCCTGGGCCCCCTTCCAGACCGCCAGGCCCCGGTAATTTGTACCGGCTTCCCCCCCCCCCTCGTCGGCCCCGCCAATGATCGTTGTGTTGGGTTTAAACCAGACACAATTTATTAAACAGCAACTGTAAAAAAATTAAGGGAAAATTTGACAAGGTTAAAGGATGAAGGAACCCCACACTATGGGCACAGGGAACACCATAAGCACTAGTCTCTGGAACTCAAAAAAAAAAATCACAGCCTATTCATTACTCATCCCGGGCCTCCTTCCCAGGACCTGGCTATGCTACAGTCATACCGCAGGTAAGGCTCTACTTTCGCTGTGGCTATGCACCTTCAGGCTCTAGGTGGCGGGACCCTTCTCCCCAGTATCAGCCCACCCCTCAGGTTCACGCCCCTCCTTCCCCTGAATCCAGCCTTCAAGGTCCTCTTATCTGGGGACATCTCCCTCCGTTGGGCCCTCTCTGCCCAGGATCCCCACCTCATTCTCTCTAGCCACTCACCATGCTCAGGTCCAGTTTACTCGTGGCATGGTGGCCCTTCCCCTATCCTGGACCTTCCCCTATCCTGCAGCTCTCCACTGTAGCTCTGGCTCACCATCAGCACACATGGTCGCTGCTGCTCTGGCTTCCTGCCTCTGGGCTGGTGCACTTTTCCTGGCTCTGCTCTGGGCTGCTGCTTTCTCCCTCCTCTGCCTTACTATGTCCCAACAGCCCCAATTTACACAGAGGATGAGCCCTGGGCTCTTGACTCCTTCACTGATCTGCCTGCCCTCTCAATCTTGCTGACTTGGTGTGCTGGCTGCTCCCCATTGGCCTTGGGGACCGGTCAGTCCCAAGATCCTAATTCCTCTTCAGACCTTCCCCTTTCTCCTGGTATTGGGAGGTGGCCAACCAAAAAAGTTTCAGGAAGGGGCTAACAGCTCCCTTACACATGAAACCAGGAATACTGTGTATACTTGTCACAGAAGGAAACACTTTGCACATATGGAGAAACCTATGGAAAAAAAATGTGATGATCAATAACTGCTTACTGGCCCTTACCCAGTAAATCAGCTGATCGGAAAATGTTGACAAAAATTAAATTTCAACAAAAAATCAGAAATGAAAATTTTCACAAACTCTCTTTCAAACAGCTCTAAAATTATCTCTATGCAATATAGTTAATCCAGCTTGAAGGCCTTCTCCAATCTACTCTGAAGATCTAGACACGTACACCCCAGGGATCATATGCCAGGCAGCTTCACTCAGCTGCAGCCTGATCCAGCTCTCATTTAAATTAATCCGTTTTTCATCAACATCTGCAGATCTTGGCTTGGTGCCTTGACTGAACACTCAGAATACATTTCTGCATAAATAACAATAATAATAAATCAATCACTAATAATAATCAGTCAATCACAAAAGGACTTGCACAAAATGACACTAGGCAGTCCAAGATTTTTCCAATACAAAACCCTTCCCTCATCCACATAAAGATGGGGTTCATCTACCTTCTCTGCTCAAGGGCATGTTATGTAAGCTTGTCAATTTACATTATTGCTTTAGAAGGTGATACCGTAAAACATCCTCCCAATTATTATGAATTATTATGTCAGTGTTAATATTGTTCCCTATGGCACATGACTAGAATTCCAGACTCCATCGCAACACCCTCTCCCCGTTAGTCAATATAGAGAACTTTTTGACCCAACTTCTTACAGAGAGGGATGATCCTAGTTCCTTACCAGTTCAGGTAACTCTAAAGATAGGATGTCTGGCAGATCAGTCAGGCAGGTGCTTTCTTACTAGAATTGAGCTTGACCCCTAATGTTTGAGATATCTTGACTCCGGAGCTGATTTGGGCCCAGCCAGTTCTTACACTGTGGCTGTTATCCAAAGAAAATATTAAGGCTGGAAAAAAGGTAATCCAGAAGAAATAATTCAGTTAAAAGAAAAAAAGCTCAGTAGTAACCTAAGAAAAAGCTTTAAATAAACTTGTTTAGGCTTTATGAGAAAAACTGATTATTTAATGCTCAATGGGCCCCATTCTCATCTAACACATACCAGTTGTACAATAGTGTAACTCCGTCAATTTCAATGGTGTTTCCTCAATTTTGCACTGGTATAAGTTAGACAAAATAAGTCCATTTATTTCTATTACTATAATGTCTTTTTAAAAGTCCTATCTCCTTCTTGGTCATTTTTATATTTTCATTAGGCTAGCCTATTATTTCAGAAGCTTTTTTGCAACAAGACATCAGTATGAAGCTTCACAAAAGACATAAGGCCAAATTTACCACCAAAGCCCACATCTTTATGTTGCTCCAATATTGCAAAGTAGCCAATTCAGACCGGTATATGTTGCTTTGAATTTCACAAAGTAGCTGGAGTGTACTGCTGAATCTGGCCCCTAATGTTAAGGAATGGCAGTGTTTCAAAAGGTACTTTTAAAAAGAATGTGCTTCCCCCGCTTCCCCCCCAGCTTATTTATTACTTGTGAGAAAGTTTACAGTAGGCCAAAGGCTACCATCTTTTGTCAAGTGCTGCAAACGGACTTGATTCTATGTAATAACATTTAGAGACATAAATACTATTATTATATGCTCCACAGAAAACACAGCTTAATAAGTAGGCTGCTGCATTCTACACCAGTTTAAGTTTCTGGGTGGACTTACTATGTAGCTTTCATGCACAGCACATTAAAGGAGGAGATATTATTCTGACCATATCTTCTGATTATTTTCCCTAGCCTACTAACATCACCTTTTCATCTGGATCAGACGAGAGAGAGATACACAGCTGGATTTCATCAGCATAACGAAAGCACTGTAGCTCATATCTTTTCACTAACCTTCCTAACACAGCTACATTAAACAGAATGAAAGAGCAGACAGAACTCTGTGGACTGCTGCATGACAACACAATGGAGCAGCGACTGCCCTGACTCACCCTCTGGAAATACTCAGCAAGGAAAAAGCTTTTCAAGACCCACTCCTGCTGCAGTCCTCAAGTCAACACCACCTCACAATCAGAGGTAGCAACGACAACTTGTAAATATCCCAATATCGGCACGGACAGGATGTCCAATCTTCCAAAGCCACCAGTGCAGACTCTATCCCAGGCCCAGTACTGTACCCAGACTGACAAGAATCAAGGGGATGTGAGGCATCTACTTACGCTGAGTTGTCTTGCCATAACCTCTCTGTATGATCTCCGCTCAGAATGGAAGATTAGATTCTGGACAATAGTTAGCCAGACTGTCAGCATTAAATGCTGGTTTCTTGTACAAAGGCTGTAAAACAGCTTCCTTAAGAAAAGCTGGCACCCTGTCCTCCCTAAGGAAGGCGTTGACTATCTCCACCAGCATTGGACCCGATATTTCCTTACTGCCCTTCACCTGTCAGGAAGAACATGAGTCCACGTGACAGGTTATAGACTAATTTATCACAACACCTCTCGAACCTCAGAAAGCACTACCAACTTAAACTCAATCAGAGAAGACCTGACATTTGCTGCCATAGGATTCCTCTCTGCAGCCATGGAACAGATATTGTGACCCAAATTTGTGCAGTTTTATCCACAGAATAATCAGAAATTTCCTCACAACAGAAAGGTCTCCAATTAGCCACCAACGGAAAGCAACTCAGATTGACCAAGCTGTGCATCCCTTGAAACAGATTTTGTATTTGCCCAGGAGATCTTCCTACTCACTTGAGCTGAATGAGTGAATATTTCAAGCCCTGACAATGTTACTATTCATTTTTATTATATCTACCAAGTTCATTGACTGTATGTATCAGCCTCCATTTTCTGCCATCCATCACCATTCAACACGGATTGTCATAAATAATGTTAGTTGCCATGTGTGTGTTTGGCCCTAGCTGCAAAGGTGTGGATACATATTCTTGTCCATCCTGTTTGATTAACTAAGCAAGTCCAGGTCTCTGCCCTGGGATTCCATGAACACTGCCTTACACTGTGCTATGTTTCCCATGTTCATTAATATTTCCTACCAATTAAATGGTGTGTCACACATAGACCACATTGCACCTGTGCTCCAAGATCTTCACCAACTTCCAATTTGTTTCCTGGTGTAATTCAAGGTGTTGGGTTGGCCCTGGCTATTTGGGAGACCATCTCTCTCCCTGTGCAATTTCAACTGAGGCACTTGAGCTGACAGTTCTTCTGAGTCAACAGAGACGGGCCTGCTGGCAGGTTCCCTTGACTCACTGCCCACCATGGTCAGACATAGTGCTAGTTCTTGACCCTGGGGGCTCGCTGCAAAGCCCAGAGGCTTTCCTTGCGTTTGAAAAGGGGGACGACTAAGGTAGACTAAAAGTGAAGAGTTTATGGGTTAATTGGTTAAAGCAGAGCCTCGCTTCTTCTGGGCTCAGTTTTTGTAACATCTATTATAGCTAGAGGATGTGTACTTCTAGAGCATGCGGATAAGAGCATTTTGAAAATCAAATAAATAAAATAATCAAGCTGAGAAACAGCCAACTCAGTGCTGGAAATCTCCTAGAAAAGCTAACTGAGCATTCTTGTTAATATTACTCTTTAGCTCAGCCAGTAGATGTCTCTGTTCCAGCTTCTCCCTGTCTCCTACTCAGCTAGCTTGTGTGTATCTGAAGCAGAGAACTTCAGAAGGCTGGCTAATATTTTTCACTGCACCTGCTGCAACATCTCCAAATTGAAACCATTTTGAAGGAAACCATAAGTAGCACTGGGGGTTGCTTTTGTTAATTAAAGAAGATAATCAGAATGTATTCTGCCCTAAAATAGCAAAGGTTAAACCAATGCTAGTGTTAGATGTTCAACAAGATGATGACCTAAGTCTTGTTTAAAAACCATCATAGCAGATACTGTGTTAATTCAGAAGAAGTGGCTCACTGTGAAATTAGCATATTCAAATAAGGAAAAACTAGGAATGCTGAGTTTTGACCAACCCCCTCCCCCCCCAATAAAAATGGTGACATTTAATCCCATTAATTTAATGCAGTTTAGGTCAGATGAAGAAGGAAAGGCAGGAATGTCACTAGCAATCAAATTACATTCCTCCCAAGTGTTAATTTTGCTAAAAGAATTTTATACTTGAGTTTGGGGTATTCTACAGACTGAGAAAATATCTTTAGGAAGCCTCCAAAACCACAATTAAATTAGTCCAGTACTAGCTTCAATTCTCAGTTCATTTTCTATAGGTAATGATGCAAACAACTAAAAAGCTAATCCTCAGGGATCCACACTAACGAGTTCATGCAATCTTCCCTGGCACCCTGAGAACCAAGTATCAGTAAAATATTCTGGGCACTTTCTCCAGCAGAGTTTTTGTCTTTGAAGACAGAACATTCAACATTTGAAAATTAGGCCTGAAGTGTTGTGAAATCTTGGGGAAATTAAAGCTTCCTGGCATACCATTTTAATAAAACATGCCCATCACTTAGGGGAAAAATAACCCCAAGTTTCCATGTACTGGACATGTGCAGATGTAATATTTTCTCATAAATCCATTCTTCTTAGTTTTAACTAATTGCCCAATGTATTAGCATCAGGAATGCTCTTTCCACTATCCCCTTATTTTACCCCTTCAGTGTGCCTATTGTTAAGAAAATTCCTTTCTGGAATTGGATATATCCTCTCTCAAAGTGTCTCAGGGCAAGACATTGCCCTACACACCTGTCTTTTTTGCTAAAGGATTTAAAATACAGTCACCCTCTGTGTATCCATGCAGGGGATTAAGGGGAACTATAAATCACCCCTTTACTCTCCTATGCTGGCTACCTGTATTCCTGGGGGAGGGAAGGACAGAATCAGCAGGGTTGCTATTCTCCTGTCCCTTCAACACACCAGCCATAGCAGATGAACCAGAGGCGCAAGCTGCACCAGCGCTCACAGATTGCTCCATCCCTGTCAGAGAAAGTGGGGAACCAAAACCAACACAGTGACTCTGAGTTGCCATCTGGTTCTGTGTCAAATCTTGGGGCAATGAACCCTAAATGTATTGATTCCCATTTTGTCACCAGTGTTAAGTTATTTTCTCCATCAATTGACCGTTCTTTCAAACATCCTGCACAAACTAGATACAATGTTTGAGAATTGCAAATAAAAGAAGGGAAAAAAATAGTTAAGAACAGTGACAGAACAAAAAGTAAAAGTATAGGATGTTTAAAAATTGTTACAAGTAGACTACACAAACATGGTTAAACAGACTACAGTTCAGTGTGCAATAACACACGAGTTTAGCAAGGTACAAAGAACAATAAACGAAGTGGCTTAGCCTCTGAGAAAACAGATTCAGTACGTCTGAGAGAAAGAGGCAAGTTGCCAATTATTGACCATTTTATCTTATTTCACATTAGTAGTTTCCCCTGCCATATCCAAGCCTCTCACGCTTTGCAGTTCTAACTTGTGCAATTAAAATAAGAAGCAACCCAAACGCCTTACTCATTCCTCAAATGAAACCCACATTTGTAGGTTCGCTGAAAGAATGCTTCCAATTTTCTTCGTTCTGCTGAAATCCCAGACGGTTATTATTCAGTCCCAACACCATCCCTTAGATCCTCCAATCAATAAGCTCCACCAGACCAGGCCCTTAATTCCAAAGGCTTTTCTTTCAACAATCCTAAAAAAGCAGTCTTGGCCTCTGACCACTCCTCAATTAAAATCTCACATGCTCTGTAATTCCCCTAATACAATGTACCATAGAACCCCACAGCTTGCAAAATTTTATCTGAACAGCAGTGGGCTCCTATGGAGGTTAACAGAAGTGCTGACTCCCCACGCCTCCCACTCCAGCTGCTACCTTTGAAGAAGTCCTCATGGCGTCTCTAAATTCTGCCCCGGTAGCAAGCTGCTTCAGGGATAGGAGAGTAGGCTGCTAGAGCTCTAACTGAAGGAGGGCTGCTAGTGGGAACAGGGACAAAAGGTATCAGACTTCCACCCAAACATTATCCAAATTAAGAGGCTGTTGAGACATTTGCTGTTCATGTGAGTGACCCAGAGTGTTCTGTTGTGCACTTTTTCCCAAATCCACAACAAAGCTCGATTTCTCATGGATTTTTGTGGGAGCTGTGGTTCCCTTCCCCCACCCACCTGCAGTTGTTATACTCTACCAAAGCATCCTTTGAAAATGGTTACTCTCATCTCTGATTTCCTCCTATTGCTACTAAAAAAAACCAACCTCGCTGTTGTGTGCAACAGCACTACAATGCCATGTGGCTATGTTCCCACAGAAGCTATACAAAACAACAACAAACAATCAGGAGGGAATATCACCTAGTTTCTCGTCTCATTACAAATCCAATATTCCTGTCTGCTTCACCAAAAGTTTCATAAGCCTTTCAGTGAACAGGGGCAGACTTTTCATTTTGATTGGAAACAATGGCCAGGTGAGAACATCCAGTGCAAATATGCTAATTCACATGTGAATACACTCATTCATTAAAAAATAGCCATGTGTGCTGCAGGAAAGTGAACAACAATGGGGGATTCACTCATAGGGTATGTCTACACTATGGGATTAATCCGAATTTACAGAATTCGAATTTTGGAAACAGATTGTATAACGTCGAATGTATGCGGACACACTAAGCACATTAATTCGGCGGTGTGTGTCCATGTACCGGGGCTAGCGTCGATTTCCGGAGCGTTGCAATGTGGGTAGCTATCCCATAGCTATCCCATAGTTCCCGCAGTCTCCTCCGCCCATTGGAATTCTGGATTGAGATCCCAATGCCTGATTGGGCCAAAAACATTGTCGCGGGTGGTTCTGGGTACATCCTCCCCCTCTCTCCAGGAAAGCAACGGCAGACAACCGTTTTGCGCCTTTTTCCTGGGTGAACAGTGGAGACATCATACCACGGCAAGCATGGAGTCCGCTCAGCTCAAGACAGCAGTCATGAACATTGTAAACACCTCGCGTGTTATCGTGCAGTTTATGCTGAACCAGAACCTGCAAAACCAGGCGGCGAGGAGTAGCCTACGGCAGCGCGGCGATGAGAGTGATGAGGACATGGACATGGAATTCTATCAAACCGCGGGCCCCGACGCTTTGGAGGTCATGCTGTTAATGGGGCAGGTTATAGCCGTGGAACGCCGATTCTGAGCCCGGGAAACAAGCACAGGCTGGTGGGATCGCATAGTGTTGCAGGTGTGGGACGATTCCCAGTGGCTGCGAAACTTTCGCATGCGTAAGGGCACTTTCATGGAACTTTGTGACTTGCTTTCCCCTGCCCTGAAGCGCCAGAATACCAAGATGAGAGCAGCCCTCACAGTTGAGAAGCGAGTGGTGATAGCCCTGTGGAAGCTTGCAACGCCAGACAGCTGCCGGTCAGTCGGGAATCAATTTGGAGTGGGCAAATCTACTGTGGGGGCTGCTGTGATGCAAGTAGCCAAAGCAATCACTGAGCTGCTGCTACGAAAGGTAGTGACTCTGGGAAATGTGCAGGTCAGAGTGGATGGCTTTGCTGCAATGGGATTCCCTAACTGTGGTGGGGCGATAGATGGAACCCATATCCCTATCTTGGCACCGGAGCACCAGGGTACCCAGTACATAAACTGCAAGGGGTACTTTTCAGTGGTGCTGCAAGCACTGGTGAAAAACAAGGGACGTTTCACCAACATCAACGTGGGCTGGCCAGGAAGGGTTCATGACGCTCGCGTCTTCAGGAACACTACTCTGTTTAAACGGCTGCAGCAAGGGACTTACTTCCCGGACCAGAAAATAACCGTTGGGGATGTTGAAATGCCTATAGTTATCCTTGGGGACCCAGCCTACCCCTTAATGCCATGGCTCATGAAGCCGTACACAGGCAGCCTGGACAGGAGTCAAGAGCTGTTCAACTACAGGCTGAGCAAGTGCAGAATGGTGGTAGAATGTGCATTTGGACGTTTAAAAGGTCGCTGGCGCTCGTTCCTGACTCGGTCAGACCTCAGCCAAACCAATATCCCCATTGTTATTGCTGCTTGCTGTGTGCTCCACAATCTCTGTGAGAGTAAGGGGGAGACCTTTATGGCGGGGTGGGAGGCTGAGGCAAATCACCTGGCTGCTGATTGTGCGCAGCCAGACACCAGCGCGATTAGAAGATCACACCAGGAAGCACTGCGCATCAGAGAAGCTTTGAAAACCAGTTTCATGACTGGCCAGGCTACGGTGTGAAAGTTCTGTTTGTTCAAAACCCGCCCCCTTGATTGACTCATTCCCTGTGAGCAAACCACCCTCCCCCCTTCAATCACAGCTTGCTTTCAAAGGAAATAAAGTCACTATCATTTAAAAATCATGTATTCTTTATTAATTGATTATAAACATAGGAAGAGAACTGACAAGGTAGCCCGGGTGGGGTTTGGGAGGAGGATAGGAGGGAAGGAAAAGGCCACTAAAAAAATTCAATATAATGACAGCCTTTTGGTTGGGCTGTCCACTGGGGTGGACTGGGAGGGTGCACGGAGCCTCCCCGCCCTCGCCCCCCGCGTTCTTACACGTCTGGGTGAGGAGGCTATGGAACATGGTGAGGGGGGAGGGAGGTTATACAGCGGCTGCAGCGGCACTCTGTGATCCTGCTGCCGTTCCTGAAGCTCCACCAGATGCTGGAGCATGTCCCTTTGATCACGCAGCAGCCCCAGCGTTGCAGCCTGCCACCTATCATCTCGAGCGTCCCTCATGACCTCACGTTCACTGGCATCTTTCCTGTACTTTGATACCGTGTCCTTCCACTCATTCAAATGAGCTCTTTCATTGCGGGTGGATTCTATGATTTCCGAGAACATCTCGTCTCGCGTCCTCGTTTTCCACCGCCTTATCTGACATAGCCTTTGGGACGGAGGAGGGAGGCTTGAAAAATTTGCAGCTGCTGGAGGGAGGGAAAAAAGGAGAGAAGTTTTTAAAAAGATACATTTTACAGAACAATACTTATACTCTTTCATGGTGAACAACACTATTCACATTACATAGCACATGTGATTTCAGTGCAAGGTCGCATTTTGCATCTTAATATTGAGTGTCTGTGGCTTTGGTGATAGAGATCACAGACACAGGTCCGGGCAACAGACTTCGGCTTGCATGCGGCCATGGTAAGCCATTGTCTTTCGGCTTCTGCATCCTCCTTTCCCACATACCAAGCAAAGCCCGTTGAGTGCTGTGGTTTTCCTGTTAACCTTCAGCAGCAGAAAACAAACTAAACCGCACCCCCATCCAATTCTCTGGGATGATCGCTTTATCCCTCCCCCCACCACGTGGCTGGTATCAGGGAAGATCCCTGCAGAAACCAAACTAACTCCCCCCCAGCCATGAATTATCTGGGATGATCGCTTTACCCCTCCCCCCACCGCGTGGCTGGTATCAGGGAAGATCCTTGCAAGCCAAACGCGAAAAGGTCAGCGCCAATTCCCCCCCTCCCCTCCCCCCCCGAGCGCTTGGCTAACTGCAGGGAAGGTTTTCTTTTCAGCCACAGGCAAACAGCCCAGTAGGAAGGGCCACCTCTGTCCTCTTAATTAAATTCCCATATTTCAACCAGGTTACCATGAGCGATATCACTCTCCTGAGGATTACACAGTGAGATAAAGAACGGATGTTGCTTGAATGCCAGCAAACACCGGGACCATACGCTGCCAGGCTTTGTCATGCAATGATACCAGATTACTTGCTACTAGCATGACGTGGTCAAGTGTCCTACCATGGAGGACGGAATAAGGTTGCACTGCCCAGAAACCTTCTGCAAAGGCTTTTGGAGTACCTCCAGGAGAGCTTCATGGAGATGTCCCTGGAGGATTTCCGCTCCATCCCCAGACACATTAACAGACTTTTCCAGTAGCTGTACTGGCCGCGAATGCATCCCAAGTCCTCCGGGCAAAGTAATCATTAAAAAACGCTTGCTTTTAAACCATGTTTTATATTTTAAAAGGTAAACTCACCTGAGGTCCCTTCCATGGAGTCATGGTCTTGGATACTGCCTTGGGAGGGTACTTCACTCAGGCTGAGAAAAAGATCCTGGCTGTTGGGGAGAACGGAGTGCTGTGTGCTCTCAGCAAGCTCGTCCTCCTCCTCCTCTTCCCCATCCGCAGAATCCTCAGATGTGGCTGAGATTACCCCGCCTCGGAATCCACGGTCAGAGGTGGGGTAGTGGTGGCGGCCCCCCCCTAGAATTGCATGCAGCTCCGCGTAGAAGCGGCATGTCTGCGGCTCTGACCCGGAGTGACTGTTTGCCTCCTTTGGTTTTTGATAGGCTTGTCTGAGCTCCTTAACTTTCAAGCGGCACTGATCTGAGTCCCTATTGTGGCCTCTCTCCATCATGCTCTTGGAGATTTTTTCAAAAGTTTTGGCATTTCGTCTTTTTGAACGTAGTTCTGCTAGCACTGAATCCTCTTCCCATATAGCGATCAGATCCAGTACCTCCTGTACGGTCCATGCTGGTGCTCTTTTTCGATTATCAGACTGCATGGTTACCTGTGCTGATGAGCTCTCTGTGGTCACCTGTGCTCTCCACGCTGGGCAAACAGGAAATGAAATTCAAATGTTCGCGGGGCTTTTCCTGTCTACCTGGCCCATGCATCCGAGATCAGATTGCTGTCCAGAGCGGTCACAATGATGCACTGTGGGATAGCTCCCGGAGGTCAATACCGTCGAATTGCGGCCACACTAACCCTAATTCGAAATGGCAATATCGATTTCGGCGCTACTCCCCTCATCGGGGAGGAGTACAGAAATAGATTTTAAGAGCCCTTTATTTCGAAATAAATGACTTCGTTGTGTGGACGGGTGCAGGGTTAATTCGATTTAACGCTGCTAAATGTGAATTAAACTCATAGTGTAGACCAGGCCATAGTCACAGTGAACTGCAAGTCAGATTGAACATGCATATTCATGAATATATATTTTCACTATTCACCCAGTTCTGTTCTTGAGAGCTCTCATAAAGAGGTTAAGATTTAATAAACACCAATTCAGGAGACTTTCTGGTTTAAACTCACCTGATCAGCTTATGGAGCATCCCAATGGGTTTTCATTAGTGTTGCTTTTTAATTGACAGCAACTTTCAGGCTGTTGGTTGTTAGTGAAGGTCAAACCAGTTTGGAAAAATAAAGAACCCTTGCTCCAGAACACCCCAGTGTCACTACCGGCATACTTTGTGCATTTGTACAGCTAAAGCCACAGGACGTTTGGGAGGTTATGAAACGTAATGTTGACAAGTTTTCTCCTCTGTTTTTTTGTTTACATAGGACTCTGCACTTGCAGGTTCTGGACCTCAAAAAAATAGCTTTTTTGGTGGTATTTCCAGCTTGACTTTTAAGCAGAAAATCACATGAGAAAATCTGTGGTCTCACAAGATGTCCATCCCAACTCCGCATACTTAAGAGGTTCAAGTGTTTTTTTCACCCAGTATCCAAACGTTTGGAGGTCAATGCTATTGAACTCAATGTGTGTATTTGTAGTGAGTAGGGAGATGAGGAGAGAGTGAGAAGATGGTAGCAAAAATATAAATGATGAAGAGAGACACGGTGGGTGAGGTAATATCTTTTATTGAACCAACTTCTGTTAGTGAAAAAGATGAGCTTTCAAGCTTTCACAGAGCTCTGCTTCAGAAGAGCTTCAACAGAAGTTGTTCCAGTAAAAGATATTACCTCCCCTACCTTGTCTCTCTAATATCCTGGGACCAAAAGAGCTACAACAACATGGCAAACAAAAGATGAAGAGAAAGTTAGACTTTGTCCATGTAGTTGATCTGGTTCCCATCAATGACAACAAACAAGCCAAACTACACAGGACTAGACTACTCTCCTAAAAAGCAAAGGATTTAACACACTAATTTTAAAATTAATTTAATTTAATGAGCGCCTCAATTTACTTAGATGTCATGGGAAGTCCATATGGACAAGTTTTTAGAAAGTACTTTATCACACTTCCTACTACTCTCAGTAAAAGCTTAAGGGGCAGGGGAAGAGGGAATCATAGCTTTTCAGGGGATTCTAATGTAATTTAAAAGGAAGCCCTAATGAACACCAACAACTTAAGCTATTTTCCACTGGCACTACCTATCACAGAATGGCATAAAATGAATCACAACAATTTATTTCCCTACTTTTATCAGAGTCATCTTTTGATGAGCAAATAACCATTTTGCTTCCTGCTACTCAACTCCAACCACTCTAATGTACTCCAGAAATTGTATTTTTCTTCTGAGAAGAAAATAAAAATTTTCAATATGTTTTCTCCTTGCCCCTTTTATGTATCTTGTTCAAATCATTCCCCTTGTCCTCCATTTCTTCCTCCCTCCTACTTCTCAACACCCCCTCCCCTGGCGTATGGCATTTTCACACAAGACTGGGGGTTCTGTTTGTTTTTGTTTTGTTTTGAGTTTTTTTGGCCCAACCTAGAGAGTACAAAAATGTAAAACCTGCAATTCTGGGTATGTTACCAAAGGAAACAGTTTTACTTAAAATCTTGTTTTTGCCAAAATATTTTCAAAGTATCTGGAGAGGAGTCAAACTACAGTGGCTCTCAGCTGTGTTTCCTTTTACTATTTCCCCAGGTACTGTCAGCACAGCACTCAGTAACTGGATATTCTTTGAGGGGGGAAAAATGGCTGCACGAGACAGTTTGTAGATTTAAGAATTATCCTTCTGGGGCATAAGGCTATGAACACAGGGGCACTGAACTGCCAGACTTGAAATCATTGCAACTGCTAGTTGTTGCTGAAGGCAGGAATCAAACATGACAGTTTGTATTAAATATGTTGATCATGTTTTGATATTTTAAATGCAATTTAAAATCTACTTTTGTCTGTTTTATATTTTAATTTTTAAACAGTCCATAGTAGTGAAGATTGTGCTACTCTGTGATTTTGCTTCATTTTCATACACGATTTTGCCTCAGTTGTAGATCAGTTCTCTTCCCAAATGAAGTTACAGAAATCTGAGCTTATTTATTATAGTCCACTTAAATATACATTAGTCGTAGCGCATTAAAATGCACTGAAAATAAATGGTTTCTGATGTAGATTCAACCAAACGTAGCAATCATTTAATGAAATACTACCACTGCTATCACTCCATTTTACAAGCCATCCAACTAAAATCAGATCACATCCCAGGTTTCAGTTTATACTAAAAACGCAGCTGCAAGACTTCTGGTATGAGCCAAATACATATTCCTCTTGTACTGGGGGTCTTCCCACAGACTGCCTGTAGTCTATTATTTTAAAAATTTGTTTAATACTTCTCAAGCCATTTGTGGTCTTGCTGACATCTCCAGAAGACTTATTCCACATCCCCCTGTATGAATGTTAAGATCCTGAAAACACAGGCACTTCACTTTGGCACTGAGGAGTTTGTCTGCTTCTCTTGATGCTTGTGGAATTTTCTCCCATTAAAACTGGAAAAAATGTTTTAAAACCAAGTCGGGAAAGTGTCTTTTTGGTCTTGTGATTTCCTTGTCTCCATAGTTAGCTCAGTTTGAAAGATTCTCATTATGGTTTCTTTACATACAGTAAAGCACTGCAAGATGGTATTACTTTGTGGGTACTCAGGGGGCAGACCTTCATTCACAAGGGGATTTAGGTGCCAACCACAAAACCAGAGGAGTTGGTACCACCCACTATAGACCCTGGGAGGTGGGAGACCTGGGTTCAAGTCCCTCTTCTGCCTGATTTGGAGAAGGATTTTGATTTTGGGACTCCCACACTCCAAGTGAGTGTCCCAACCACTGGGCTATAGCGTAATCTGGTGTAGGAATCTCTCCTGTTGAAGCCGTTCCACTTTTGTAGGGACTGGAACATGGGTCTCTCTCCTCCTACATGGGGTATAGAGTTATTCTCACTCTCTGGCCCACCGTGCAATCCCCACCCCCATGTAGGGTGACCAGAGAGCAAATGTGAAAAATCGGGACAAGGGGTAGGAGGTAATAGGAGCCTATGTACGAAAAAGACCCAAAAATTGGGACTGTCCCTATAAAATCGGGACATCTGGTCACCCTACGCCCAGGCCAGGGTCTCTGTGTACACCCCATTGCTTCCTTCCTCCATGCTGGAATCTCTGTGTGCCCCCTCCACCATCCCATAGCCCCCCAATTTGCTCTCCTGTCAGGTGTTCTGTGTGCCCTGATTTTCCCCTCTCCACATACTACAGTCCCCCATTCTACCCCTCATGATAGGGGCTATGTTCACTGCCTCATTACCCCTTTCCCTCCAGATCTCCCCCATCTCCCCCACCATTATTCAGTGTGTCAAAATGTTAAACTCCATTGGAAGGAAAGGGAGAGATGAGAAAGAGGTATTGGTAGGCTGGAAAGCACTAATGAGTGACATCAACAAGTCCTTTGATCTACAGACCATGAGAGAGGTGCTTGAAACTGTGGCTCTGCTAAACAAAGGAAAGGGGTTCCATGTGTCTCCCATTTGCCCTCTTTCATGTTTCTGATTTTTCCCAAAATCAATAGGGTTCTGCTCACTGATGCCTAGAACAGTCCCTAAAATTTTGGAATTGATCAGATGTGGTGTTCAAAAGTTATATTGCATCCAAACATAGCTAGACAAGCAGAGAAATGCCATCAAATTGATCATAAGGCCTTCACAAACTCAGTCAATTAATAATCCCATGTGCAATTTCATCTCCCAAACTTTCCCTCACCCTTCCTTCTTAGTGAAATTCTAGGCACTTTCTCCTAAAGCCATTGAATTAATTTAAAATATTCTAACTTCTGTCTATCCTTTGGATCCAGTCAGAATACGAATTGAAATATTCATATTTATTTTTGAACAAAATTGTTTTGCTTGAAGGCCCCTCAGTGGTTTATTTGTCCCAGGTTGATTCTTAGTTTCTCTTTATTTGCTCTCAGTACGTTTTACTACCATGAGGACAGGAAATATGAGTTAATGACCCTAAGATCATCCATTTCACCCACTTATGAGGGAGTTGTGGCCCAATGCAAACAAAAAGTGTCAAATATTTCAAATAAACTGAAAATATGTCAACCATTTACCACCCACAGTTGTGTTCATTTTTGCAATGAAATCATGGTTTATCTATAACATGTTTAAAGAATTAAGCATTGTAGCCCTATAGAAAGGAATGTTTAGACTTTCAACAGTTACACTGAAAAGGGATATGTTCTGATGTGTTGATTTAAACTGAGTAATAAGTGTCTCTAAATTATTAATTTTTGCATATTCTTCAAGGGCTGAATGAGGCATCTGCCTCAGACTTCCCTCAAAACCTGACCCATTCTTTTATTTTATAGTTTAAAAGAGTTTAGTCAACATTTTTGTTTAATTTTTCATTGTCATGACTTTCTCTTCTTGCTTTCAGCTGAGATAAAAGTCCCAGAATGCCAAAGATTTGTAGGAGGATGGGTTTACATTGACCTGCATAGTCTGAATTAAAAAACAGATTGTCATAGCTGGAACTCCCTTTGCACTAAATGACTCTAATTTCAGAACACATAGCAAGGTTTGGGTTCAAAAGATCTATGTCTATTTGCCTAGGTTGGCCAGAACCAGAAGGACTAGAATCTGAGGCAACAAGAGAACTGATTTCAGGGAAACAGATTTCACCTTCTAAAACTGGGCTGTAGTTATTACACGAGTTCTCAATTAAGGAGTCCATAGGTATCTGCCAGGAAAACACAAAGACTGGGGCAACATTTTCAAAAATGCCTAAGTGACTTAGGATCCTAAGTACTATTTTCAAAGTGCTTAAGAACTTGAGTGCTTAAGACTCTCTGAAAATCAGTAGAACTTAGATTCATAAGTGCCTAAGTCGCTTCTGAATTGGGATTTGGGTGCTTTTGAAAATTTTACCCTGGGCCTTACTTTTGAAATGTGAGACTTCTGATCTCAGGGAGGCAGCTACAAACTTCTACAACATATTTATAGGAACCAAAATATTAAAAATAGCAGCAAGCTCTAGTCCCATTATGGACCAGATTTTGATCTGCCCTTGCATAGATGCACAAGGTGGGTGGAAGTTGCATGAGAAACCTCCCCATGTACAGCTTGCATGAGGTCATCACAATAGCAGTCCTGGTGAGCAAGGGTCCACTTGGTTCTTACTCCATCTGGCGAGCAAATCCCCTGGAAGGAGAAGGGGCCACAGCCCTACCCTCTTGCCCCACACAGGGGTGCCAGTGCACTGAGAAGAGCAATCTGTATCAATGAGTTCTATTCATCTTTAAAATGAACTCCACAGTCAGCATTCTTTCTGTTTGGATAAATATACCAATTTGCAAAGACTCTTCAGGTCAAATCCTTCCTGATGTAACTTCATTAACTTCAATGGAGATGCACCAGGAAGGAAGCTGACCCTTCTTTACCTCTAGATCTAGAATCCTATTTTTCATATGCTTGAGTCAACTCAAGCCACAAGTTCTTTGTGGGAGGTTTGCAGGAAATCCAGTGCATCATTATACATTTCCTCACTATGGCACACGGATTGATTTGTATAATGTTCTTGTGGTGTTGGGCAAACCTAAGAATTGAGCCAAGTCTCCTTTTATACATTTGACTATAGACATTAGTACATTTAGGGGGAGAGAACTGTTATTAAACTGAATGACATTATACAAAGTTTTTCTATACATGAGCAGCATAATATGGAATGAATTAAGTCAGGTTTGGGATCTTTGCATTTAAGGCAATGAAGTAAATATGAGCATGGAACTGAACAGTCTGAGGCACAACTTATAAGGGAGTTCAAACAAATCCATCAATCTTAAATGGGGTCATTGTTTCCCCATTCCCAGTGATCTGATAGTTCATCTCTGCAGAAAATCTGTTATTCCTATTCTCATTGCCATTCTTAATACAGGTTTTATACATTTACGCTTAGTTTATCTTAGAATCACATATATGGCTCATGCAAAAAGATGGGTTTTCTTAACTGCTACCCTTCAAATACAATCTGGCATCTAAAAGGTCAAGCCAGAGCCTTTCTGACCTGTGACTCATCAAAAGACAAAGGTTCTGCAGGCCAAATTCTGTCCTTACACCTGTGCAACTCCAGTCGCCTCAGATTCACCTATGCAAATCCACTAAAACACAGAATTTGACCCCCAAAATTATACCTGTGAAACCCCATTATCTTCATTGGGGCTGATGTCGTTCTTTTGGGTAGAATCCTTGTAATTCTAACTAAGTTCTCTTCAGATGAGCCTCCTGAAGAAATAATACTTATATATTTGTAAAGCATGTTGAGTTTTCTCCTGCATAAAATTTCTGTTGAATCATTCTAACTACATTCTAGACTAAACATGGGCCTATCATGTAATTCAGATTAGGGATTTTGAACCTCTCAAACTTTGTGGGTGTGTGATGTGGGGTTTTGATTCAGGGCCATCTTTAGATATCTGAAAAATTAAAACACGAAACCATACTAGTCCCAGTTAACAATTAATAATTTCTTGTAAAGCAAAGTTTAACAACACATAGCGCTAAGCAGGTATAATACTTTACTTTTCTGGAAAAAAAAGTAACCACCACAATTTTCATTAAGACATTTGAAAAGACAAAGTATTGAAGGAAAACTGCATAAGACAAAAGAAAATCTTTTAGACATTTAAGTCAAATTGCTAAATTAGCAATTTCAAAGGGACTGCACTGGCATGCTATTTATCTTACAGTTTTATACTGTCTCCCATCATCACAGTTTCTGAGTGCCTTCCATGTAAAATCAATAGCAAAAGCAAAGTCCTTAGTGGAGTTGCTGGCATTTGTCCCTTTCTGGGGTCAGAATTCTACTTTGGGTAGGTTTGTTTTTTTGTTTGGGTGTTTTTTGGGGGGTGCAGGGATTGGGAGGGGTTGGAAATAAAAGGATTGTTTGAATTGCAAGTGTCACTTATGGTGGAAAGGCTTTTCCAAAGCAGAAGGCTTTACAACGTGTACTAAAGACACTCAATTCAGCTGATCTCCTCTGGAAGATTGTTCCATACCAAGATCCCCTCAACAAAGAATGCTTAATCGTGGGCTTTGTTAGCTGTATTGTCCCAGAGGAGTGCAGCTGTTGTGGTTCATAGAAATTCAGTCTTTGGTGTAGCTTGGGTTTGATCCATCAATTGTTTTGAAAATTAGGACCAAGGCCTTAAACAGGTATTGATATCTGACTGGGGCTTGAGCACAGACTTGATGTGTTCATGGCAGCCTGAGTCATAGAGAAGATGGACAGCCACATTACGTACCAGCTGAAACCTGTTTATAGTCTTTCCGTATAGCTTCAGACACAGTGAGTTACAGTAATACAGCCTGGAGGTGAAAAATGCCTGGATCGCTATGGTCAGTTCCTCATCTGGGAGGAAGGGAGAAAGTTTCCTACCAAGCTGGAAGTGAAAGAAACCATTTTTAGAAAGTGATGCTACGTGCTCATCCAGCCTTAGCAAGGAGTTAAACAGGACCCCAAGACATCACACCACTTTGATGAATGGGTGCTGTATGCCTTCAATGAAAGGTAGCAACATCTTGGCCAGTGCTTCAAAGCATTTCCCCTTTCTGACCAGCATCACTTTGGTCAAACAATTTCCTTTAGGCATTCTGACACTTTAGTAGCAGCAATGGTTGCATCAGTTGAGAATGAGATATATAGTTGTGTTTCAGCAGCATACTGTTGGCAGCTAAATCCAAGGCATCTCATTACCTCTCCCAGTTTGTCTCATGTAGATATTGAAAAGAAGCAAAGATAGTATGGATCCCTGCTACTGAGGGCCTTAGGAGAGGAGAAATGGTTACTCATTACCATTATCTGAATTCTTCTGGAGAGGAATGACTGGAGCTATTGTAACACTGGGGCATCGACTCTTGCTAGTCACGTAGATATGTTTGTAGCACCTGCGGCCCACTGTGTGAAAGGCTGCAGAGAGGTCCAGTACTACGGGCATGGAGATCTTACTTGTGTTCATGGAGATCTTACCTGTGTCCATTGCTCTGAGGAGGTCATCTTTTAGTGCCACTGGAGCATTCTTTGTGCTGCACCCTGGAGTGAACCCTGATTGTGAAGCATCCAGGATGCTGACTGATGTCACATGTAATGGGAGCTTGATGGTTACTACTTTCTCTGTTATTTTGCCCAGAAATAGGAGGTTGGATGGTAGCTGGATAATTTGTTAATAGGGGAATATGCTCTAACTGACCATTTCAGTGTCTGACCCACAAGTGACCAATATAGCTGTCAAAGAGAATGCCATTCTCTAGCTTAAATCTCAAAGAAGTGCTCACAGCTGCTGAGTAATCACATTTTGAACAGGAGAGACATTAATCTTCAGACATTGGAATGTCCTTGGTTTCCAGTTATTTTTCAGCAGCTAATTTTGAAGAAAAATTAAAGCTATTATTCAAAATCCTGAAACTACAACTCAGAAATCTTAAGGCTTCAAAAACGTTGAGCACTGCATGATTCATCCAGGCAGAGATGATTCCTTAGTCTCTCAGTTTTGCACCTACTTCAGTAAAGACCCTTCATTTGTAAACTATATGTGCAGAGAAATTATAGGAAAATAAGACCTGAGCATTCAGCTCTATTTCTTTAATCTTGCAGATGACTTGTAGAATACTTTGTCTATCGCAGTGCTTGCGTAGCTAGGATGATTACTTGTGTGGGTATTGCTTCTCCTGTAGCTGTGGACCTGAGTTGCCAGAGATTGTAACTGTAATATTCAACATTTAGGTTGGCTTAACTGATTTATTCCCCTTTTTAACTACAGAAAGCTTCCACTGATATTCCCCTTGACTGCTGGTGGAGTAATGCACTAGTGAAGGTAAGAATGGCAGAATTGAGTTCCAGTTAAACCAATGAAAGTACTGACAGAGTAACGTACTAGTGAAGATAGGGGTGACAGAATCTTGCCCTCAGCGAATATATACGTCTCCCCTGCAAACGATTCATAATGGCTTCACAGATTAGGTCAGCACTTAGTTCCTGTAATCTATGAGTTGGTTTCCAGATTGCAAATGTGCTGGTATTTGTGTCAGAGAGACAGGGCCGCCCAGAGGATTCAGGGGGCCTGGGGCAAAGCAATTTCGGGGGCCCCTTCCATAAAAAGAAGTTGCAATACTTTAGAATACTATATTCTCGTGGGGGCCCCTGTGGGGCCCGGGGCCTGGTGCAAATTGCCCCACTTGCCCCTCCCCCCCACCCTGGGCGGCCCTGCAGAGAGGGAAAAGAAACAAAAGTTTGCTCTGGGCTTAGAATCAGAGTACTCACCTGGAGCCCTTTTGTGCTTTATGGAGCGGCACTCAAAAAGGTTTCCCCTCCAACACATCAACTCAGTGCAGCCCATTAAAATCTATATTAGAAGTTTTAGAATTGTGTGGTAAGTGCAGACATTTAAAAAAAAGAAAAGAAAAAGCCAGACACAAACTCATCTTAACCAGATCTTTTTCAAAAGCATTCTGCACTGTCCTGATAGATGGAATGTGCTATTTTCATAGTAATTTGACTTTTCTGGGGCGATGGTGTTTTTAATTATTTTATCATTCACTCTCCGGTAATATGAAGCGCCATGCAATGTTCTGCTAAAGCCGTCTCTGCACAGTCTGGGTGATTTTTGCATTTTTGAACAACAGAGTGTTATCGGAATTCCATTCATTCCAGCTGTGGAACTGCAGACTGGCAGACTGTGGGAATAGTTACAAGGAGAGAGATTCTCCTCCGCCCACCTTTTTTAAAAACCTTTTCTAAGGATAAATATTTAAAGAGTAGAATGAGGCAAACTTCCCATAGGGCTGCAAACACAGACAAGCTAACACCAGACAAGTCTGCAGAATAGCTTATTTGTTTTGTTTTTTTCTTTTCAGCGTCCAAGCTTTAAAGATTTTTAGCTTTTACAATGTCTTTTAAGAAGCGCAACCATATTACGGATATTTTGGTGAACAGAACATGCTGGGAATGACTTTTGGTTCCAGGAATTCATACCATGTAATTACTAGAAAATGTCATAGTAAAAAAAAAAAAAAAAAATACACAATCAAACAAAAAAAACCACAACACTTTGACACCACAACACACCAAAAAAAAAAAAAACCCCACCACACCACCTGGTACTAATTGTGTGAAAGTGCCAATATAGTACCGACTCTGTCACAAGAAATGATTCTTCAGTGTAGCTTTCAAACTTTTTCATCATTCTTGCTGTTATTGCCATGTATGTTCACAAGTCAGATGAAAGCCATTTTCCCTCTTTAGCTGTTAATAACATTTCAGAGACAACATCAGCACTGTTTTGTAGGCTGTTTCACACAACATACTGCAGTTGCAGAAAGCTTTCAAATTAGGGCTGGCATCTGTCAAGTTTTACTTGTATGCCGTGTAGTTGTAGCCGCATTCGTCCCAGGATATTAGCGAGACAAGATGGGTGAGGTAATATCATTTATTGGACCAACTTCTGTTGGTGAGAGAGACAAGCTTTTGAGCCACACAGAGCTCTTCTTCAGGTCTGGGAACTCCAAGCATCATAAGTAAATGCAAATTACTTATGATAGCCAGGAGTTTGAGGGGTTCATCTAGCAAATTTCCCCATTTCCCCGACTTTTTAACCATTTTTGCAACAGAAAAAACATGTCCCTGCTCTTTGAACCCTAAACTGTCATTGCCAGATCTCTATCAATGTCTCTGTCATAATCTGGAGGTGTCATTGTAGTGCAACATTAGGCATTCCCCCATTAAGGGACTTAACTTGCGTCTAGCATGGCAGTATGAATCACCATGCCCGGGTTGGCCATAAAGATCCGGTGTATTAATGCTGTTTTCATCTGTGTCATTAACATCTGTATCTATCTTGTTTGAATAACTACTTAAAAAAAAATCAAACGTCTAAAAGTCCCTAGGCCAAATTCTGATCTCCATTACAGCAGGGTGAATCCTTGGTAACTCAGGTGGAATCACTGGATTTACTGCCACATAACTGCGACAGAATCTGGCATTAGTCCAACCACTCCTATTCCATTCCCATTTCCATCTATCCTGAGTTCTTGGATGCTCAGGTTTTTAGATTACTTACTTTCTTTCTACCATGTTTACAAAGAAATTACGATATTAGATCTCATGTCCAAAACTGTAGCTTTGTTCCATATATAGTTCTGAGGTTTACTCATGACTAGAAAAGCCTGTTTCAGTATCTTCAAACCTCTGAAGCATCACTTCTTTCTATCCACAGTTGTAACACTGATCTTATTTCCCTTCCTATTCGTGTAAGCACCACACCACACTTCTCTATCACTCAATCTCATATGATATTCCACTGATTGCCAACAAGGGTACCAATCTCAGGAAAAACCCTGCAAGTTGTACTACACTCAGCCCTCTGGCCATAGTTGAAGGGTGCACTGTACTTGTTCTATGAGTAACAGGGTATTTTATTTCCCACAGCTGTCCTTCCAGCACCTTTCACCAGCATTATAGTTAATAAGGGATCAAGCAAAAACCTCCTTGTGATTTGACTGTAATTTTTCTTAGGCTGCAAGCTTTTGGAGGAGGGACCAAATCTACCATGGTATCTGTACAGCATCAAGAACAACAGGATCCCAGTCCTGATAGGGGTCTCTGGGTGCTACCGTAATATAAGCAGTAATTGTGTTAGGATACTAAAAAAATATTATAGTTGCAAGTTTAAAATTACTTAGTGCCAGAGAGTTTCCATATATCCCAGTGCAACATAATTAGTACAGTAAATGAAAACACTGTATGGTCATTTAATGAGAGTGCACAGAACAACAACTGTGCTTTCAACAGGCCCATAGCCAGACGACTTAATAAAATTAGGCCGACAACCAACTGTATTAGTAAAAGAAAAAAGTGATAACATAAACAGGAGAGAGCCATTGACTTCCCCACCTAAACATCCACATCCTGCCTAAGGAAGTGACATTTTATAATGTTTAAATCCGACATTTATAGTGCCGAGCACAGGTAAAATACGTCATACACCTCTACCCCGATATAACGCGACCCGATATAACACGAATTCGGATATAACGTGATAAAACAGCACTCCGGGGGGGTGTGGGGGGCCTGTGCACTCCAGCAGATCAAAGCAAGTTCGATATAACGCGGTTTCACCTATAACGCGGTAAGATTTTTTGGCTCCCGAGGACAGCATTATATCGAGGTAGAGGTGTACATAGATTATGCTAAATCCAGAACACAGCCATTTGAGCCAAGTTGCACTGAACTGCTCATGCAGTTCTACTCATTATGGGCCACATTCCCATACTCTTACTCATGTGGAATAGCATCTTACCCTTCAAACAGTCTCATTGATTTAGATGGGACAGTTTACAAAGTGGGGTGCTATTCAATGAGATTAAGAGTACCAGAATCTGTTCCTGAAAGGCTGGAGAAAATGTGTCTATTTTGCATTACATAGCACTTAAAATATTGTTTCACTTCCATGACTGCTCATTCCATCTCACTGTAAATATTGTCACACTGTATGGAATATAAAAGAAAGAAACAGTAGAAACATTCTTCTGTCGTTATTTTCACCGCTAGTTTTTTTCATTTTTTTTGTAGCATCACCATTTCCGTTTCATGCACCAGAATATGCCTCTCTTGCTCTTTTTGACTATGTCCTGCGCCTCATGCTTTTCAAATACAAATATTGCTATCACTGAGATTTTCTATTTCCTTAAACCAGTTTATCCAGTCAAATTTGACCACAGACTGGACACAAGGACTGTGTTTAAGTTATACACACAGATATGCTTGGCCACAGGTAAATTACTAGGGGTTGAGTTTAAATGATAGAATCATAGAAATGTAGGGCTAGACGGACCTCAAGAGGTCATTTAGTCCAACACTCCATGCTGAGGCAGGAATATATCTGTCTAGACAATCCCTGACAAGTGTTTGTTGAACCTGTTCCCAAAAACCTCCAATGATGGCAATTCCACAACCTCCCTTGGAAGCCAATTCCAGCTCTTAACTATCTTTATAATTAGAAAGTTTTCCCTAATATCTAACCTAAATCACCCTTGCTGCAGATTAAGCCAATTACTTCTTGTCCAACATTCATTGGACATAGAGAACAATTGATCATCATCCTGTTTATAACAGCCCTTAACATATTTGAAGACTGTTACCAGATCCCCCCTCAGTCTTCTTTTCTCAAGACTAAACATGCCTTTTTTTTTAACCTTTCTGCATAGGTCAGGCTTGCTAAACCTTTTATCATTTTCATTGCACTCCTCAAAAACTGTCTGATTTGTCTACATCTTTCTTAAAGTGTGGTGCCCAAAACTGGACACAATACTCCAGCTGAGGCCTCACCAGTGCCAAGTAGAGCAGGACAATTACCTCCCATGTCTTACAAAGAACACTCCTGCTAATACATCCCAGAATGACATTTGCCTATTTTGCAGCGAGTCACACTGTTTACTCATACTCAATTTGTATAATCCCCAAATCTTTTTCTGCAGTACTGCTGCCTGACCAGTTATTCCCTATTTTGTATCCATGCATTTGATTTTTCCTTCCTAAATGTAGTACTTTGCACTTGTCTTTACTGAATCTCATCTTATTGATGTCAGACCAATTCTCCCATTTATCGAGGTCATTTTGAATTCTAATCCTATCATCAAAAGTGCTAGCAATAACCCCTCCCAGTTTGGTGTCATCCACAAATTTTATAAGCATATTCCCTTCCATCATCCAATCTGGTAATGAAAATATTGAATAGTACCCAAGACAGACTCCTCTGGAATCCCATTTGATATGTCCTCCCATCTTAAAAGTGAACCATTGATAACTATTCTTTGAGTATGGCCTTTCAGCCAGTTGTGTGCCCACCTGGTAGTAATTTCATTGAGACCATATGTTCCTAGTTTGCTAAGGAACTAAACCATAAGGATAGTTAAGCATTGGACTAGTTATCTAAGGAGGTTGTAGAATCCCAGTAATTGGAGATTTGTAAGAATAGGTTAGATAAACACCTGTCAGGGATGGTCTAGATATATTTAAACCTGTTTCAATGCAAGGGGATGGACGAGGTGAATCTCTTGAGGTCCTTTCCAGCCCTACTTTTCCATGATTCTGTGATCACCTAGTTTACACATTGTTTCCTTTCTCTACATATCTGACCCCTTAGATGGAATGCGAGGAGAGCCTTCTCTTTTCCACAGCTGTCTCTGCCCTCTTCTGAGTATCCCTGCAGTGATGATAGAAAAATATGGCCCTTCCAAGGGAAAAGGAGTTAACTATTTTCCTGCAAGCCCTGGAACAGGATTTGTAGAGCCTGTTCCAAATGCATTATCCCTCAAACAAATTGACATTTCAGTTAATGTATGAATTGTACATTACATACATTTGTACTTCCCAAACACACTGTGAAGTGTTTGGGATCCAGTGTTACCTAACATGAATAATATTTTTCCCTTGTGTTAGCCTAAAGGCAGCATTTGGCTATCAGATTGGCCTTATTTGCAACTGTCACAGAATGGGTTTTGTTCCTTTCATACAGTTTAAAGTTGATCTGAAAATGAAAAAAAAAAAGGTTGTGCCCTATTTTGCACGCTGATAATGTGTGCAGAAGACATGAAAAGTAGGTTTCTTTCTTTCTTTTTATTACTTAGTTTTATTTAATTTAAGTTTTGTCTACACTATTTTTCCTGGAAGGAAATGGTGGACTATGATGGTCTGGAGAACTCATAAGATCATGACATCACAAGAAGCAAGAAAATGAAACATAAGTAATTGGGGGGAGGTGAGGAGAGAGAGAGAGAGATTCTAAGGGCATGTCTACACTACAGACTTAAGTGAACCTATGTCATTACTGCGGTGGCTCATGGCCACACTACCCTCCTTCTGTCAGTGGTGCACGTCCTCACCAGGAGCACTTCCAATGACTGAAGAGGGGCAGTGTGGGGAGCTGAGAGCTCTGGCTCTCAGCTCCCTGAGTGGGGAGCGAGGCGGGCACAGCCAGACAGGGAGTGGGTCATCGGGGCAGCCAGGCTCTAGCTGCCGGGCTTTCTTGTCAATTTCACGGCTCCAGCATTGAGCCCTGAAATTGACGAGACAGCCAACAGCCAGTGTAAATATCACAGTGTCCATACAGACACTGCCTCACCCTAACTACAGCGACATAAGCCCTATGCCTCTCCTGGAGGTGGAGTTATTATGTCGGTGTAGTAGGGCACTTACATCAGTGGGACAAGGCTGTAGTATGTACACTGACATAATTAGGTCAACGTAAGCTGCCTTATGTTGGCCTGTGTAATGTAGACCAGGCCTTAGGCTTGGTCTACACTTACCCCCCAAGTCCAAGTAAGGTACGCAAATTCAGCTACGTGAATAACGTAGCTGAATTCGACATACCTTACTTCGAACTTACCGCGGTTCAGACGCGGTCCACACGCGGCAGGCAGGCTCCCCGTCGACTCCGCGGTACTCCTCTCATTGAGCTGGAGTACCGCAGTCGACGGGGATCACTTCCTGGTTCGATTTATCGCGTCCAGACCAGACGCGATAAATCGAACTCGGAACTTCGATCCCCAGCCGCCGAACTAGCGCGGCAGTGTAGACCAGCCCTTAGAGAATTTCAAAATCTGTTGTTTTGTTGTTAAATACTTATTTAATTTAAATGTCACAAAACCCAGCTGGGAGACAGATCTCTGTCACAGATTTAACAATTTACCCCCTTCAAGCAGGAGCCAATACAGTTCCCGTTTCACTTCTCTGATACTCTAAGGTGACTGCCTGCAACACTAGAGAAAACAAAAGCTGACATCCTTTACCTTTCTAAAGGGCACAAACCCAATTTTGATTTCCTTACAGATCACCTTTAAGTCCTCATCATTTGTACCAAAAAGGAGGCAATGTTTTTAATTCATATTCCCACAAAGTTTTCCTTTTCCTACTCTAGGATTCATTACTATCTCACTCTAGGATTGCTTACAACATTTTCAAGGATAAAATAGGATTCCCTGCTACAGTGTAGTATGAAGTAGGATGCCTTTTCTTATCAAAACATTTGGCAACAGAGAAGCATTTTTGCCCTTGGAAATTCTACCCTTCAATTGGCTGCTTGTTTCTCTCACACAAAGTAATCTGCAAGGGTATTTTAAAATATCCATTACATAATCTGTAAAACAAGTAACCTTTTGTTTAATTACATATTTCTTTCCAGAAAAAAAAAGTGAACTCTTTGGTTTGGTTTGGTTTTTCAAACATGCTACACTCTAAAGACAAACAAGGATAAGTCCCACACTTATCTTCATTAACTGAACGAGTTACTTTTTGTATATACTGAATCAAATCAAAATGTAACAAAACAATCACCAATATCTGTGCTCTTTTAGGATGGTCACCCCTGTGCAGAAGGCCAGCACAGAGCCTTTGCACCACGTCAGTCCCATTTCTTTAACACTGAGGTGAATTTCACCTTACAGCACTAATCTAGAATTTTCCTTAAATACTTTAATTACTCAGCAGAAAAACACAGTTACACTCAGCAAGGTTTTTTCTTCTAGGATAGTGTCTATAATAATAAAAGTAAAGTTAGTCAGCATAACCAGTCAAAACAAATTGAACTCCACAACCTGAAGTTCAACAGAGTCATATAACCCATGGGCCTGGAGGCTGACTTTCCCAAGGCATTCTTCCAGCTGTTTCCCAAGCAGCCATCCTTACAGTCCTACATATGAATACCTGTGCAAGGAGAGCCACATGTGCAAGGGAAGGGAGAAGCTGAGCTACATTTTATCCCTGGTTCACTAGAAATCGTGTAGCACTCCCTGAACTCTGCCACAGCATTGCACTAAACTTTTCAAACACCCATATATACCAGTGTTTAGCAACAATTTTCATCAGGCAATAGTATGAACAAGTGTGTACGCACAGCAGGATAAAGATGAATTTATCATTATTTTTTGTTAGTTCATTGCTGTGACAACTTTGATCATCTTCTTAGTGAAACATTCAGCAATACAGACATTAATAAGTATACAGTAGAACCTCTCAGTTACGAACACCTCAGGAATGGAGGTTGTTCATAACTCTGAAATGTTCGTAACTCTGAACAAAACGTTACAGTTCTTTCAAAAGTTTACAACTGAACATTGATTTAATACAGCCTTGAAACTTTACTATGCAGAAGAAAAAGGCTGCTTTTAACCATCTTAATTTAAATGAAACAAGCAAAGAAACAATTTCCTTACCTTGTCAAATCTTTTTTTAAACTTTCCCTTTATTTTTTAGTCGTTTACGTTTAACACAGTATTGTACTTACTGTACTGCTGTTTTTTTGTTTTGTTTTTTGCCTCTGCTGCTGCCTGATTGCTTACTTCCGGTTCTAAACGAGGTGTGTGGTTGACTGGTCAGTTCATAACTGTGGTGTTCGTAACTCTAAGGTTCAACTGTATTTGAATTTGTAAGGTGATGAGTCTGAAAATCTTCCGCTATCCGCTTTATATCTGCGGATAGCCGCGAACCATTTTTGTGCATCGCAGATCAGATGCGGATACAAATTTTGTAGCCATGCAGGACTCTAGTGATAAGTCATCACTGAACTTGAGTCTGATTAAGCTAAATGCCTTGATGAGTCATTCCTTTGCTAGGATCCAGACAATCCACAAGCCAGGAGCTAGTCTTGTGACTCTCAGGGCAGGTATAAAAACGTCGCAGGAGCTCAGTCTGCTCAATGTCAGTTCACTGCTTGGAACTCTCCCCAGACCGATAATGGTAACAGATTCCACACGCCTTAGCTTGCTCCTGGTCCTAGAAATGCTCCAGCCTTGCCCTTGCTCCAGCCTTGTTCCTAGTCTGGCTCCAGCATTGATCTTACTCTGGCCGTGTTCCAACCATGCTCTGGACTCCTGATTCTGGCTCTAACCCCCTTGCTCTGACCACCACATCTCTAACCACTAGGCATGACCATCCATGTCATGGTTTCTGACAGAATTACCCTTTAAAAAAAATCTAGCACACATTTCTGTATTGTGCTCTTTGCAATCCTAGTCACATGAATTGACTCTTAACCTTTACAAGCTGGTTTTATGAAATTGCTTCAAAAGTGGAACAGAAAAAATATTATTGTTCGGCAAAATATTTCTATTCGTAATTCTTCTAAACAGAAGAAAAATTGAGTTCACACCTTTTATGTCTAACTTGATACGTTCTCTGTAACAATGTAAATTTGACTATAACCTAGTCAGATAAATAGTAAAAATATATAGCCCTAATCCAAAAAAGCACTTAAGTATGTGCTTAAAGGCATTGGTGAATCAGAGCTTACATCCTCATTACTCAGATCATAAACTCTTTGCGGTCAGAACCATCTTTTTGTTGTGTGTCTAATACTAATTAATAACAAAAAATTGTATTCCAACCAAATTGACAGTATCTATCTGGTCATTTTTAACATCTACCTACTATCAGGACAAGGATATAGGGTCTCAGCTACCTACAGAAAACCATTTCATTTTCTGCTCTCACTTACAGGCCTTGTTCCAGAGGCTTTAATAATAGTATCTATTCTTTTCTTCTTTTAGGACCTGAACCCACTCCCATTAAAATAAGACTCCCATGTACTTCAGTGGGAGTTGGATCAGGCCCTTTATTTATTTGGTTTGATTTAAATTATGTGCATATTATATTAATATGATAATGGACTGTCTGAGCTGTGTAACTCTAATTAGATTGATGCACACCTGTTCATAAATAGTTTTTGGCTATGAGTCAGTTTACCTCCCTTTTTAACAGAGGAACAAGTAACAGGTAATCAACTATTCACTAAGGAGTAGTACTGAAATGACCACCCATTTCTTTCTGCTCTGCTTTCTTTCTTTTCTTAAATGTTGCAGAGAAAATTTGTCTAGTCTGAGTTTTGTAGCAATGTAAAGTATACTGGGCCAGCTGATGCAGTCAACAAGGTGACTTATCTGCACACATGCATTTTTTAGTTTTTGAGTTGGGGTTTGGGGCTTGTTCTTTGCTTGCTTGTTTGATGGACTTCTCATTGCCCACATCCTAACTCCCTCTAAAATCCATGCATCACACTGAAGCAAAATCTTCCCTTGGGACAAGAAGAGCTGTACTCTCTTGGGCACCAAGTCACTACGGCATCATTGTTAACAAATCATCGCCATATATTTTAACTGGCATCATCTTTAGACCTTTATGATGACACGAAGTCTATTACAGTTAATGGTGATATTGCATTGTCTTAACTGCGTATGATGAGGACATAGTGCACTTTGGCCATAAATAAGTTGGCAATTACAGAACGATTTTTATTTTAAAAATACCAAAGCCCTTCAAAAACAAAATTAATTTAAAAAACGGAGCCAATTTTGTTATGTATTTTGCAGTAGCAGCAACAAGTGAGTCTGAAATGAATCCCAAGTTGCATTTAAAAAAAAAATCGAGAACCATTTAATGGAGAAACGAAAAGTGAAATGAACCAAGCTTGGGCCTGATGCTATTTCAAAGAGCCAAGACATTAAACTTCATATGCTATTTTTACAATGGAGACATCAACAATGTTAACAATAGCAGCTCTGCTTCAAGGATCTAAGGAGAGCCTTAAATGCTTGTAAAAAATGTTAATAACTACTAAGACCATCTGTTTAGTACTGGAAAAAATAATTTCATTTCAATGTCTTCTTCTGAGATCATTTAGACTGGGGTATACTAGAAGCTCTGACCACAGTAAGAACCCCAGACATATAAAAGAGTCTGAGCAGTTATAATCTCTGCCAAAGATAACTGTTAGTTTAAGCAGTAGTACGGTGAAAGCACATTGCACTACTTGCTGGGGCCAGACATATGATGCACAGAATCTTAAGGGAGGAGACTAGTCACACCTTGCCCAAACCTCTGCTAGCCAATCTGCAGAACTACAATAGCACTGATTTGCTATCTACTGCCCCCTGGACAGAAGTTGCTAACATATTTCACACACACACACACACATATATATATATAAAAATAAATCCTAATAACCTAGAGTGAAACAAACAAGGACATTGCAAAGTTAAACCTGACCCCGACTAGTCCCTACTTACTCATTATTTGGAACAAGATGTACCTACAGTGCTGTTTCAATGCCAGGCATTCTATATCAATTTCAAGTGTAATTGCTCCATTAAAACCCCAGCACAAAGGGACGTTACTATGTTGCTGAAACAGCATGAGTAGAGCAAATCTGTGGATATCTGCGGATGTATTGTTTACCATCCGATGCGGG
The DNA here is from genome assembly GCF_002925995.2 of Terrapene triunguis. Classification (NCBI taxonomy): domain Eukaryota; kingdom Metazoa; phylum Chordata; order Testudines; family Emydidae; genus Terrapene; species Terrapene triunguis. The sequence goes on along the minus strand of NW_020664420.1, from coordinate 16,446,692 downwards.
TCCAAATTTTTGTATCTGCACAGGGCTCCAACAGTAAGATAGGATGCTGTTGTGGATGCAATACACACAAAAGGCGGAGTGCAGATCGCGGGTCTGATACAAGTTAATTATCGCAGATGCGGATCAGACACAAATCCAATTTTTTTTATCCACGCAGGGCTTTAAGCATGGGGTTAACTCCCTCCGCTATGCTTAATACTGCAGCATCTATGTGGCCAAATCCCAAGGGTCTTTCTTCCTACCTTTACTTCAGCAAAATCTCACTGAATTCAATGACAGTTATGTGAAAAAAGTCTAATTAAAAATGGATCAAGGACCTTTGTCTGGATCTGGCTCATAGTACCAGAATGTATACTTTTTCTGTACCTGGAGACCTGTTGTGATAATTAATTTAAGCAGTACTACAGTGAAAGCACATTGCACTACTTAGTATTGGTGAGCAGCAAGGACCTCATAGAAGAGCTGGTTGTAAGGGACAACCTTGGTTTGAGTGATGAGCTAATTCAATTTAAACTAAATGGAAGGATAAACAAAAATAGATTTGCAACTAGGCTCCTTGATTTCAAAAGGGCAAACTTTAAAAAATTAAGGGAATTAGTTAGGGAAGTGGACTGGACTGAAGAGCTCAAGGATCTGTATGTGCATCAGGGTTGGAATTAGTTTCTGAAACATTTCCTTAAAGTATCTGAAGCCTGCATCCCAAGCAAGGAAGAAAATTAGTAGGGAAGGGTTGCAGACCAGGCTGGATGAGCAAGCACCACAAACAGGTTATTAAGACAAATCAGAAAGGCTACAAGGAATGGAAGATTGGAAGGATCAGCGAGGAAAGCTACCTCTTGGAGGTCAGAAAGTGTAGGGAAAAGTGAGAACTGCCAAAAGCCAAGCAGAGTTGGACCTTGCAAAGGAAATTAAAACCAACGGTAAAAAGGTTCTATAGCCATACAAATAAAAAGAAAACAAGGAGAGAAGAAGTGGAACTGCTAAGCACTGAGGATGGATTGGAGATTAAAGATAATTTAGCCATGGCCAAACACCTAAACAAATAGTTTGCCTCAGTTTTTAATAAGGATAATAAGGAGCTTAGAGGTAGTGGCAGAGTATCTAATGGAAATGAGGATATGGAGGTAGAAATTACCACATCTCTGGTGGAAGTCAAACTCAAACAGTTTAATGGGACTAAACCAGGAGCCCTGGATAATCTCCATCCAAGAATATTAAAGGAATTGGCACATGAAACTGCAAACCCAATAGCAAGGATTTTAATGAATCTGTGAACTCGGGGGTTGTGCCATATGATTGGAGAATTGCTAATATAGTACCTATTTTTAAGAAATGAGACAAAAGTGATTCAGGAAACTTTAGGCCTGTTAGATTGACCTCAATTCTATGCAAGGTCTTAGAATAAATTTTGAAAAAGAAAGTAGTTAAGTATATAGAGATAAGCGGTAATTGGGATAAAACACAACATGGTATTACAAAAGGTAGATCATACTAAAACAACCTGATCTCCTTCTTTGAGAATGTAACTGATTTTTTTAGAAAAAGGAAATGCAGTAGATCTAATCTACCTGGATTTCAGTAAGGCATTTGATACAATTCCACATGGGAAATTATTAGTTAAATTGGAGAAGATAGGAATTAGTATGAGAATTGAAAGTGGATAAGGAACTGATTAAAAGGAAGACTACCATGAGTGATGCTGAAAGGTAAACTCTCAGGCTGCAGGGAGGCCATTAGTGGAGTTCCTAATGTAAATGGTGGATTCTCTGTAACTTGAAGTCTTCAAATCATGATTTGAGGACTTCAGTAACTCAGCCAAAGATCGATTACAGGAGTGGGTGGATGAGGTTCTGTGGCCTGCAATGTGCAGGAGGTCAGACTAGATCAGGGGTCAGCAACCTCTGGCACGCGGCTTGCCAGGGTAAGCACCCTGGCGGGCTGGGCCAGTTTGTTTACCTGCCACGTCCACAGGTTCGGCTGATAGCAGCTCCCACTGGCTGTGTTTCGCCACTCCAGGCCAATGGGGGCAGCACATCCCTCGGCCCGCGCCGCTTCCTGCAGCCCCCATTGGCTTGGAGCGGCGAACCGCGGCCAGTGGGAATCGTGAACTGCAGCCAGTGGGAGCTGTGATCGGCCGAACCTGCAGACGTGGCAAGTAAACCAACCAGCTCGGCCCACTTGGATGCTTACCCTGGCGAGCCGCGTGCCAGAGGTTGCCGACTCCTGGACTAGATGATCATGATGGTCCCTTCTGGCCTTAAAGTCTATGAGTCTATAATTGGACCTACATATTTACCCTAACTGTGAGTTCAACTGTAAAAATTTAATAAGATGTCACAATAACCTATAACAAATATTGCTGGGAAAAGGTACTGAAAGACTGAATTAGTCCAAAACCAAAAGGCCTACTGACAACTCAAGGACTGTGTTAAGATCACACCTAGTAAACAAGACAAGGGTGGAACCAGAAATTGGCATCTCAGAAATTAGTTCTAATTGTTGGACAAAATAATGAAGGGATGGGCTATTCCATCCATCAATTCATTTGTGGGTTCTTAAAGAAACTTTGGGGAGAAAAAATGGCTATTTGAGCAAGCTTCACGATAATGGCTGCCCCCTTCCCACGATTTCCTGGGACCTCAGACCTTCTCCATCCCAATCATGAGAGATGTCCTGACCAGACCGGATCAGAGAGAGGGACCCAGATGACATCACTACCTCTACCAGCTCTAGCTGAATCCCAAATGCCACCTGAGATCTCTCTCTCTCTCTCTTCCCCCTTCCCTACTACCTCTGTCTTTTTTCTTCCGTACCTCATTTCTTCACTTTCCTATTTCTCTCCTTTTTTCTTCTGTCTAATAAGAGTCTGGCTTAGCTGGCCAGGACTATATATTTTGCAACACTGTTGTAAGACCAAAAATATCTGCTTTTTCTGTCAGTATAAATATCCATCTTTCATTTCAGAATCTACTCAGCCTCTGTCAAAAGCAAAAGAATTGGTTCCATGTTTACACTAACGTTGTCATTAACACAGAAAATTGTAAAATCTATGTATTGGTTGGCAGCTGCCATTCTGTCTGACAGGGAGAAACTGATGTCATAACTTCTTCTCCATTACCTGGATTTCTGTGGCCATACCCTCATCTTCCCAGCATGCAACATTCTCTCACCCTCATGCATCCGAAAACTTCAATGCAGCAAGCGATAGCTGTTCAGTCAGCTTGCAACCCAATAACCTGAAACACCAAGAAAAAAACCAGGGTCCCTCAGGCCGCTTGCAATCCCAGCACCTGCCTCCAAGGAGAGAGATGGTCAGGGTGACTTAGACAGTTTCCAGGAAAGGAAAGGGGGTGGATGGGAGCCAAGCTAGATTCTTATCAAGAACAGCAGAAGAAAGTGAGATGGGAAGAGAAGTCCCTAGATGTTTGTTCAAGGAGGGAGGGACTGTACAGGGAACCAGGTAGTAGGAGGTCTACTAGTATTCAAAGGTTGAGGGCGTGAGGTCAGTTTAAGAGGGTAATCAGGATCCAACGCCAGTCTGGAGGGAAGATGTTTACTAATGTCTGAGAGAAACTTCGGAGCTATAGAATGCTACATGATGGGTAGCTGGGGGTTTGCCCAGAAGAGACACACCACTTTCTCTTTGACACAGAAAGTAGCAGCGTTCAGCAGTAAGGTCAGAATTGTCCACAGCTGTAGAAAAACTGGAGCTTCTACAGGTATGTCTCAGCGACCATCTGCTGCTTTTGAATTTTAGTGATATATATTACACACATTGATCTCTTTAGTTATTTAGTGTCTGATACAAATGTGCTGTAATGCAGATTTTTGTGAGCATATTACGCCTGCTCACCCTTATATGCTGGTGGAGAAGTTCAGTGCACAGAGAACCGCAGGTGCAGCTAGTCACATCCCCTTTTCAAGGAAGAATTTTATCTCCTGGTCACAGAAAAACAGAGGATAACAAAACGTAACCCAAATATTTCCCACTTGGTGTTTCTTGCCTACTTCTGGGTTCCAAGTACAGCCTTCTCTCACTCAGTCTCTCCCTTCCTGTTCCTAGAGCAGCAGCTACTGTGACCCCATCAATGGAGCACTTGTGTAAGGGCACGTCTTCACTACCCGCCGGATCGGCGGGTAGCAATCGGTCTATCGGGGATTGACTTATCGCGTCTAGTGAAGACGCGATAAAATCGATCCCTGATGGGTCTGCCGTCAACTCCGGAAATCCACCGCGGCAAGAGGCGGTAGCGGAGTCGACGGCGGCGCGGCAGCGGTCGACTTGCCGCCGTCCTCACAGCCAGGTAAGTCGACCTAAAATACGCCACTTCAGCTACGCTATTCACGTAGCTGAAGTTGCGTATCTTAGGTCGACCCCCCGCTGTAGTGTAGACCTAGCCTGAGCCTGAGTTGATATTAAACTTATCATTTTAGTTAGACCGGGAGTTAGTCTAGATGACCCTTACAGTCCCTTCTAACCCTAGGATTCTATGATTCACAGAGTAGGACCTTTTTGTCCTGCAATGAATGGCCTCCTGCTTCAAACCCAGAGAAAGTTCAAGAGCCTGGTTATCAACTATATTTAAGTTATTAGTCCACAAGTTCCACCCAGAACCCCCCAACAAGCCCCTGTGCATCCAGATTCTCCCCCTCCCCGATGCCCCACTGAGCTGCCCACACCCAGATTGCCCCATACAGAAACCTCTCACCCCCCACACTAAGCCCTTCCACACTTGGATCCTGCTGGGCTGAGCCTGCCCACCCATACCTGGTGCACCTGGCACAGAGGGGCAGGGACCTGGAGTATTTCTGGGGCAGGCTGGGTCTTTGCGCTGTATCAGGGTTGGGTGCAGCCTCACCACTGAGTCCGTGTCCCAGTGAGTAGCTGCACAGTGATCTTACTCCCACCTCCCAGCCAGTGGCCTGTGCTCCCCAATGCCATGCTGGAGCCTCCACATTTATTTGACAAATAAAATTTGCAGAATTTTAAAATATTGTGAGCAGAATTGTTTTGGTGCACAATGCCCTCAGGAGTAAAATATATAATAAAAGCTTGAGTTAGACCTATCAGTCAGTCCTCCTGACGGTTTTTTCCAACACTCTTTGGGAAATGAGATCTTAAGTATCTCACTTTTGCATGATTACTCACCACTTTACTGCATCAATCATGTCTTGTTTGCTGAAAAGCGTGGTGTTTTAAAAAAAGTTTTGTCTTAAAATTTCAAGCTAGGTGTACTCCACCTGCTCATTCGTGGATGAAATTACATACATACATACATACACACACACACATACGCACAAAATCAAGCATCTCTATTAAGTGATAATGAAGTGAGATACTTTTCAGCCATTTTTTTGTTAGTTGCAAATGTATTATGTGTGCACTGGAAATAGATGAACAAACCAACTTGTAAAAAATTATGACAACACAAAATCAGAGTTTGCAAGAAGTGGAAGTCAGAATTCTATCGAATAACAGAGCCAGATATACACTCTAGAAACAGGACAGGAAATCATTAGTCTGAAAAAACAACAATTAGTGCAGATCAGGTGTGAGCAACAGGAACCAAATATTTTTATGATGTTGTCAACTCCATTATGTAATCCTGTTCATAACTTTATCAACCTCCATCTTAAAACGACTTAGGTTGTTTGCTCCCACTGTTCATATTGGAAGGCTGTTCCAGAACTTCACTCCTCTGATGGTTAGAAATCTCTAATTTCCAGCCTAAATTTATTCATGGCCAGTTTGTTCTTGTGTCATCATTGTCCTTTAGCTTAAGTAGTTCTTCTCCATTCCTGATATTTATGCCTCTAATGCATACATAGAATGCAATCATATGCCCTTCTCAGCCTCCATTTTGTTAGGCTAAACCAACAAAGCTCTTTTAGTCCTCTCTCATCAGACAGGCTCTCCATTCCACTAATCATCCTAATATCCAGCCTCTGCACCTGTTTTAGTTTGAATTCATCTTTCTTGAATATGGGTGACCAGAATTGAACACAGTATTCCAGATGAGGTCTTATCAATGCCTTGTACAATGATAATAATACTTCCCTATCTTTACTTGAAATACATCGCCTCATACATCCTAAGAAAGCATTTGTTTGGGGTTTTTTTCTTTTTTTCTTTTTACAGTCTCATTACATTGATGGCTCACAGTCATCCTGTGACCCACAAATACACCCAGGTCTTTCTTCTCCTTTGTTGTTTCCATTTGATGAGCCCCTAGTTTATAGAAGAAATTCTTGTTAATATTCCCTAAGGAGGACCTTGCACTTTGTACTATTACATTTCATTCGCACTCCAGTTCTCTAGGTCAGCTAATTCTTCCTGTTCTGATCCATCTCTGCACTGATTATGACTCCCAAATTTGTATCATCAGCACATTTAATTACCACACTCTGACTTTTTGTGCCAAGGTCATTATTGAAAATATTAAATAAAATCAATCCAAAGACCAATCCTTGAAGAACTTCACTAGAAACCTCTCTCCAGCCCACTCATTCTCCTTTCAGCACAACCTGTTGTGGTCCCCCCTTTAGCCAGTTCCTTACTCAGGCTTGGTCTACACTTACCCCCCAAGTCGAAGTAAGGTACGCAAATTCAGCTACGTGAATAACGTAGCTGAATTCGACATACCTTACTTCGAACTTACCGCGGCTCAGACGCGGTCCACACGCGGCAGGCAGGCTCCCCGTCGACTCCGCGGTACTCCTCTCGTTGAGCTGGAGTACCGCAGTCGACGGGGATCACTTCCTGGTTCGATTTATCGCGTCCAGACCAGACGCGATAAATCGAACTCGGAACTTCGATCCCCAGCCGCCGAACTAGCGCGGCAGTGTAGACCAGCCCTCACTTTACAATTCCTGTACTAATCCCCATCTTTTCCAGCTTCACTAATAGTTTTTTCTCTGGTGCCATATGAAATGTTTTACTGAAGTCTAGATAGATTAGATCTACAGCATTTCTCTTGTCTAAGAAATCAGTTATCTCAGCAAAGAAAGATATCAGGCTAATCTGGCATGATCTGCCTTTGGTAAATCCATTTTATCACATTTTCCATTTACCTCACAAAAAATTATTCTTTCCTTCTAAATTTGTTCTCAAGCCTTGAATAGTATTGAGGTTAGACTGATGGGTCTGCTTGGCTCACTTTTTCCTCTTACTTATTCATAGGTACTACAGTTGCTATTCTCCAGTCATACGGTACCATCCCACTTTGATAGATTTATTAAAAATCATTGCTACTGGACTTGCAATTTCATGTGCCAGTTCTCTCAGTATTCTGGGATGGAGGTTATCCAGTCCCCCTAACTCAAACACTTTGGCTTTATTTCCACCTCAGATGTAGTAATTTCCATTTCTATACACTCATTCCCATTAGCCATCTTGCTTTTGCCCCCATGTTCTATATCATCATCCTTATTAAAAACTGAAGCATAATATTCGTTTAGTTTGGGGGCCATACCTAGATTATTCTTAATCTCTACCCCATCCTCACTGCATAACAGTCTCATTTCTCTTCTTGTTTCTTTTTTATTTATATGGCTAAAGAACCTTTTACTGTTTGTTTTAATTTCCTTTGCAAGGTGTTACTCAGCTTGACTTTTGACAATTCTCACTTTATCCCTACACTTTTTAACCTCCATGAACCAGATTTCTTTGCTGATCAATCCCTTCTTCCATTCCTTTTAGGCTCTCTGCTTACTCTTATTATTCTTTTTTAGATGATTATTCATCCAATTAGGTCTGGAAACCTTCCCTACAAGTTTTTCCCCTTGCTTGGGATGCAAATTCCAGGTTGTTTGACATAAAGAAATTCCAAGCCTCCTCCACGTTTAAGTCCTTGAGCTCTTCAGCTCAGTTGCCTTCACTAATTCATTTCCTTTTGTCACAAACCCAGGTTTTCTCAGACCAGGTGTCTTGGATACCTGCTGCCACCACCAAGCTTCTGACGTGGAAATTTTACTTTGGAGCACCCCTCCTTCTGATCCTTTGATGCAAACACCCAGTCCCCAGGAGAGGAGATACCCTGATAAGTAGGGTAGGTGTTTTTGAAGGCCACTGGAAAAATCTCAATTCACCACAGCTCCACTCCAGACTGAATGAACAAACTTATTTTTATTTCTTAAAATTAAAATCTATGAATGAACTCCACTACTGATCATCTGCCAGTGCCCACTTTCCTTTTCAAGACCCAAAAAGTCTCATTTCATACTCCAGTTCAGCCTTCCTTCTCATAAACCAGAGAGTCTGATGTTCTGCCAATCTGGTCTCACCACCAACCACTCAGAAGCTCAGACCTCTATCATCCCTCATGGACCAGTCTCTGGAATCTGGAGAGAAACTTCTTGGCAACTTCAGCAAGCTCAGACCAAACCATCTCCAGCTGGCAGGTCTCTAACCTTACTCTCCCAATAGTTCTCCTCTAATGGCTGACTTTTAAATAAATGTTCTGGGGTGGCTCCCAGCAACTCAGTAGGCTCTCACAGAGTCCTTAGCGGTTTGAAACCACTATCTCACTTCCGCCCACATATTTCACCTCCCACATACCTCATAACAAACATAATATGAATGGAACACATACCCTAACATTCTCCACACCTTAGTTTCCTCAAGTCTGCCCTTTTGAAATAAAAAATCTTACTTACTGACCTGTTTTGATTATCCTTCCATTTAATTTAAACTGAATCAACTCATGATCATTCGATCCAACGTTATTTTCTCTAACCTGCTCAACTATAATGTCTTCACTACTTACCAAAACCAAATCTAAAATAGCATCACCTCCTGTTGGTTCAGTGACTTTTTGGTGAAGAAGTCTGTTTATTACACCCAGGAATAGATAAGCCTTATTACTAGTGGCATTTGTTCTCCAGTTTGTATCTGGGAAATTAGTCTCCCATAATTTCTGGTAGTATTTCTCTCTCTAATTATGTTAAAGAGACCTCTATCCATATCCAAATCCAAAGCAGGGGGGTCTGTAAGCAGACCTCTAACACTACCCTGTAGAATCTCTTTTACAATCCTTCCCCAAGAATCTTTGATCCAAACCAATTATGTAGCAGCAACCCATAGACAAGGAAGTGACACTGTCTCCTCCTCCTTGTTTCCAGCTGCGCCTCCAGGCCTCCAGGCTTCTTTTTGCGAAGTAGAGCCTGCATACCTGCTGGAAACAAGGAGGAGAGCCAGCACTGTGTAACATATACCATAAGTAAGTGCTCTGCGGACCACCAAACCATAGTGTGGGAACCCTGCAATATAGAAAGACAAACAACCCAAACACTGCAAACTAATAAAACTTTATCACAATTAAATGTAGCCTTAAACACTTACCAAAGCTGTCATTTTACAGAACCAAAGCAAAACAGCACTGTGTTGCAATGTAGTGTTGTTGAGGGGTACCATTGGAGCCACACATCCAAAGCTTTCACTGTAATTCTGTGTCAATATGTCTATGGCATTTATATTTGGAAACAAAGGGATATTCAGACTTTGCCCAAATGAGGCTGACTGCAGCTATACCTATCTGTAATGCAGAAGTACAGCCTATATAGACAAAGGTTATGACATGCAATGTTTCTCAGCACCTTTGCAATAAGGACAATGACAGCCATATGTTGGAGAGTAGAAATACAAGGCCTTCTATAATTATAATTTGGGGATTTCTAAGGTGCTTGTCCTCTGCTCTATTCAGCTCATGATCCTTACTTTGACCATCCCTATTCTAATGGTTTCCCTGTTTTCTTTTGCCCAATACTTGATCAAAATGATTTTCTGAGAATTATTTGGATTAGGTCTGACTTCCTCCCCCATTTCCAGACTTTTGCACTCTTTGAATATGAGGTTCCACTTCAGGGCTACCTTACTTGTTCATTTGGATCACTTAAATGGCTTCTTGGCAAAGTGCGCTGATGTCCATGTATTTTAGAACTCCATTAAATGATTCTTCTAGTGTCAGAGCTCTTTCCAGGAAAGTTTCCCATAATTTTGTCTCTTGGTCTTGCATACATATTACCAGTATTATAATTAATGGAGATATCCCATCTCCTAGAACTGGAAGGGACCTTGAAAGGTCATCGAGTCCAGCCCCCTGCCTTCACTAGCAGGACCAAGTACTGATTTTTGCCCCAGATCCCTAAGTGGCCCCCTCAAGGATTGAACTCACAACTCTGGGTTTAGCAGGCCAGTGCTCAAACCACTGAGCTATCCCTCCCCCGTAGATAGAAAAGTATCTTTCCAAATCCCTGAGGATTTAAAGAAAACTCAGGTTTATTAACACTTATTGTATAACAGAAATTCTTTAAACTCTTTACTATGAAACTTTTACTTTCCTGAAGTCTCACTGGCAAGTTAAAAAGAAAGCTTGAGAAGCTGTAGAACTGTGCTGGTGACTGATATATTTATAACAAACAATTTGCTGTAAAAATGTGTCACAAGTCAAATACTCAACATATTTGTCTTCTCCTGGGTAACCCACTCCCTATTACCAATTCTTGATTTATAGGCTTACCATCCAGGAAGTACCACCTTTAAAAAAGCATATTTGTGGGACTAATGTTATAATGTCTGCCAATTAATATTAGCCAGCAATGTGGTTTCATCTCTGGAAATTATGCTGGGGGAGCACTTCCTGGAAAAATGTCCATAATACTGGCAATGATCACTGGCATTGATGCTGGCTGTCAAAATACTGCACCCACTGAGGTCCTCTACATGCCCATTTGTGCTTGGAGGTAACCACAGATCAGAAAATATGCTCAGCTCAACTTGTCTTTAGAGTTCACTCTTTTTTACCCACTACAGTAAGTTTGGATCTGTCACTTAGTCTCATCCGGTTACATTTATGTCCAACCTAGTAAAAAGCCACATGAAATGGGGAAAAATTCAGTGCTTTTATGTGGCCACTACCATTTCAGCCAAACCAACATTTTGGTGTCTTTAAGCTCTGAACATCTGGGTTTTCACTTTGCATCCTATAAAGCATCACAGTGCACAAATGAGAAAAACAGGGGCAAAACCACTGCTTCAAATATAACAAATTTGAATCAAAATTGTCAAAATTAAATAACCCTATTAAGCGGCAATTTATGTTCATTTTCAATAGAATTTGTGGGACACTAAAGCACGTGCGCTGTAATGCCTGGCCTTGTGGAATGTTTCACATTTCTCTCACTGGTTTGAGAAACAGTATCACAGATATTCACACAAAGATTCAAGAACCTGTGTGTATCAGAGGTGCCCACTCGTCTGTGGCAAGAGAAGGTATTCCTTCCTCTCCCCTCCCCTCCTGCACACCATCTCTGCAGTGATGACATGTCCCTTACTGTGTTTGTTACATCATTGTCAGAAGTGAAGCCTCTCCAGGATAATTACAAACACTGTGAAATAAAATCTCAGATCAGCTTTACACATAATAATCAGATCAACCTAACTGCATCACTCAGAGTGACTCTGGTGTAGATAGACCCTTAGTGTCAGAACAGTAGAACTAGAAGGGGCTCAAAAAAGACTAACAGAGATGATTGGATAAGATTTCTGTATGAAAAGGGACATACATATGAATGATATAGAGAAGGTAAACTTCATTCTCCTATTTACCCTCTCTCATAACACAAGAACAAGGAGGCATCCGATGAAATTGAAAGGCAACAAATTTAAAATTGGTAAAAGGAAGTTGGTTTTTTTAACTGCACATCTAACCTGAACAACTTGTTACCACAAGAAGTTATTGATTGCAAAACCTTGCTCATATTCAAAAAATGGTTAGACTGTTGCATAAGATAGGCTTAAAAAATAGGGACCTCATTCCTTGTGTTTAAACCAACCACTAACTAATGGGATTAGGAAGAAATTTCCCTTCTGGGAATATTATGACATAGTTTTCTACTCCAGAGTTTCCGCATACATTCTTCTGCAGCTCTGAGAGGGGCCACTATCACAGGTAGGATACTAGATTAAAAGGATTACTGATGTGTTCCTATATGGCAATTTCGATGTTCCAGTTTCCTACCTTTTGAGAACCCTATTCACACTCCCTAATAATTACAAAGATGCAAATTCTGGTCTCAAAAATTTAATGGGAGTTTTCCAAAGGTGCCTGAATTTGATCCAGAGTAAAACCACTGAAGTGAGAATTTTACTCATATAAAGAGTGTTAGTGAATGAAGAAAAAACTTTTGATTTAGTTCGTTCTGGAAATACATTTCATTAGATTTTGTGTATTGTATCCTGCAAGCATTAGAAAATATTTCACTAGTCTACATCATCAACAAGATGGATTCCACAGAAGCACCATTTTAATTTAACTATTCAGGGAGGCCACTCATCTTTTTTTTTTTTTTTTTTTTTTTTTGTGTGTTTCTTTTTCTTTTTTTTTTTTTTTTTTTAGCCATACACAGTATTAAACTAATAGTGTAGTCCTAGTGCTCAGTGGGAAAGCCCAGTTGTCTATGCCAAGGGACATTATACAGAATTTAGGACATGGACAGCTCAAATATTCTTGTAGATACACTGGAAAAAACTGTAACATACCACACAAGCAGCTTTTGTAATTCCCAAACCCGGTATGCATTCACCACTCAAAACTAACATGACATGAATGCCAAAACCTACATTGTTTTCTATGTTGATTTATATTGTGGTTAAAATGGAGAAAAAGCACCTAAATATTCATAGAAAATATTGAATTCACATACACAAACTCCACTTTTTTCTTCTGAGTTAGTAAAAAGCAAGGTCTTCTGAGCTCTTTTAGGAACACAATTCAACTACCATCATAACTGACATTAACTGGCACTTGGCAGTCTCAGTAGAGAAACCAAGAACTAAATAGACATGGAGAATGAACTACCCTTTCATTACTAGAAAGGGGTCAAGGCACTTTGGTAATGGAGAGGGGAATCAATATGGGAGAAACTTTAGATAAGGGAAGTTCACTTTCCAGCGCTATCCTTCTAGTACTTTCCACAACTAGTAAAGGTCTAATTCTGGTCTCATATGCACCAGTTTTAAGCCAGTGTAGGTCTCCTGGCATTACTCCTGATTTACACCTGTGTAACTTAGATTTGCTTTTACAAAATAGAAATAAAATTCAACTGCTGTTGTCTTTTTCATGGGCTAAACAAAAAGTTCTGCTACTGTATGTTGCCATATAAATAAGGTTACTTCATAAGGCAATTATTACATAACAGAAATTCAGATTTCCAAAGTTTGTTCAAATAGTACCAAGGAAGATCATTTCATTTAACTACTTTTTTGTGTATAGTATATTATAAAAGTATGGTAAGTTACAAGGAAATAATTCCATTAAAGTGTTCAGTTGATGTGATATATTTCAAATGTATCATTATAATTAATCATTATATATAATGATCATCTATATAATGAATGCACTTGTAAAGTATGTCATTTATAAATAAAGCAAAGTTTGGCTAGTTCAGACTAAGAGAGAAATTTTACCATTAACATTGACTTTGAAACATTCTCATGAATCTATATGTTAATCATAATTCCATCCACTACTAAAGCAAGTTCAGAAAAAATTATAAAAGGTAATTATAACAATGGCAAGTGTGGGGTTTTTTTTTAATAAAGACAAGATTACAATTAATAAAATGATTGCATTCATTTGTAGAAACAATGTTTCATTGATAAACTTCTTGGTGTAAAGATGGAGTGAAATCAGAATTCTAGGACTCTGCTTTCAAAACTGAAAACACTCACTGGTAAAATCTAGTACATTTTATCCACATTTTAATATTGATCAATATTTTCTTCCAAATGCCTGATGTCTGTGTATACTGAGAAAAGTTACTACAAATTCATCTTAGACCTCTGCAGCTTGTTGTGTGCCCTGCTCGAGTTGTGTTGGAATGCCATTCCAGCACCGTTGGGGGAGCCGGAATACCATTCCAGTACTGCTTTTTGGGAAGGCCTGGAGCGCTGCCAGCCTCCACACAGTGGCAATGGAAATGAAGCATGGCCATTCCTTCCCCCTGCCTCCATCTCTTCTTCACCAAGGGAACCAGGCCACGGCTGGGCAATGAGCAAGCAAGCAGCTGCCCCGGCCCAGAGGCTTTGGGGAGTGGGGACTGGCCACTTAATCCCAGCCCAGTGGAGCATGCTGGTAGGTTGGAGCCGGCAGGATATGGAGTTCCAAGAGCACCATGCTCCAGCTCATCTCCAGGGCCATCAAGTATGTGGCTGCCCTGGGGGCCAGGCAGGACCTCAGCCACTGGTTACCTTAGGTTGGCAGAGCGGTGGGAGGGGGAGAGCTGGCCAGCTGCATCCTGGCACATGCATCCAGAGCTGGTGGACTCCTACTCAGGCCCTGCTAGGAGCAGATCGAGCTGCAGCACTCGTAGCTGCTGTTGTGCCAGCTGCCCGAGGCCAGGACCTGGCTCTGCTCCTATTGGTGCAAGAGCTGCCTGGGCACGTTTGTCCCAGCAGTGCTGTGATTCGCCTCACGGGCCCTGCTGTGCCAGTGCCTGCAGGACCTGCTGCTCTGGGCCAAGAGCCTGGCCAGTCTGCTGCTCTTCTCCGTGGCCTCATCATGGTCTCCTTCCCTGTAGCTGGGGATACAGGTGAGCAATTAAAAAGTATACACTGTTTTGACATGTTTTGGGGGAGCCAGAACAGCATTCAAGTACCGGTACTTCATTTTTTAGGACTCAAACACTGTTTATGTGCCCCTGGAGAATCACCACTCCTGAGTAAGAGAATATTTACATTTGTATAGCACCTTTCATCCCAAAAGTTCCCAAAGCACTTTACAAGTATATCAGTATATACAGATCCTTGCCACGGAAATGTAGCCATGGCCATCTCAAGGATGGAAGGAGGCAACAAATCAGAATTCTGCAAATAACAATATGGGCAGAGACACAAGGGTAAAACACTAGCCAAGGACGCAAGGGTAAATCATTATTTTTACTAAAAATGCCATGTTATCATTAGTGTCTGTCAAAGAAATCTCATCTAAAAGACCCCACACACATTACATGGCATGGTTTGGAATTCACCTACTTTGGAATGAAGATGGTCTAGTTAATGCTGCCAGGATCTGAACTTGTGATTCTGAGGACTGACGGCATTCCAGGAAGCTTCTGGAAAGTGTAGGGGACAATTTCCTGATGCAAGTGCTGGAGGAACCAACTAGGGGCAGAGCTCTTCTTGACCTGCTGCTCACAAACAGGGAAGAATTAGTAGGGGAAGCAAAAGTGGATGGGAACCTGGGAGGCAGTGACCATGAGATGGTCGAGTTCAGGTTCCTGACACAAGGAAGAAAGGAGAGCAGCAGAATATTGACCCTAGACTCCTGGACTTCAGAAAAGCAGACTTTGACTCCCTCAAGGAACTGATGGGCAGGATCCCCTGGGAGAATAACATGAGGGGGAAAAGAGTCCAGGAGAGCTGGCTGTATTTTAAAGAATCCTTATTAAGTTTGCAGGAACAAATCATCCCGATGTGTAGAAAGAATAGTAAATATGGCAGGCAACCAGCTTGGCTTAACAGTGAAATCCTTGCTGATCTTAAACACAGAAAAGAAGCTTACAAGAAGTGCAAGATTGGACAAATGACCAGGGAGAAGTATAAAAATATTGCTCAGGCATGCAGGAGTGAAATCAGGAAGGCCAAAACACACTTGGAGTTGCAGCTAGCAAGAGATGTTAAGAGTAACAAGAAGGGTTTCTTCAGGTATGTTAGCAACAAGAAGAAAGTCAAGGAAAGTGTGGGCCCCTTACTGAATGAGGGAGGCAACCTAGTGACAGAGGATGTGGAAAAAGCTAATGTACTCAATGCTTTTTTTGCCTCTGTCTTCACAAACAAGGTCAGCTCCCAGACTGCTGCACTGGGCAGCACAGCATGGGGAGGAGGTGACCAGCCCTCTGTGGAGAAAGAAGTGGTTCAGGACTATTTAGAAAAGCTGGATGAGCACAAGTCCATGGGGCCGGATGCGCTGCATCGGAGGGTGCTAAAGGAGTTAGCAGATGTGATTGCAGAGTCATTGGCCATTATCTTTGAAAACTCATGGCGATCGGGGGAGGTCCCGGATGACTGGAAAAAGGCTAATGTAGTGCCCATCTTTAAAAAAGGTAAGGAGGAGGATCCGGGGAACTACAGGCCAGTCAGCCTCACCTCAGTCCCTGGAAAAATCATGGAGCAGGTCCTCAAGGAATCAATTCTGAGGCACTTAGAGGAAAGGAAAGTGATCAGGAACAGTCAGCATGGATTCACCAAGGGCAAGTCATGCCTGACTAACCGAATTGCCTTCTATGACGAGATTACTGGCTCTGTGGATGAGGGGAAAGCAGTGGACATGTTATTCCTTGACCTTAGCAAAGCTTTTGGTACAGTCTCCCACAGTATTCTTGCCAGTAAGTTAAAGAAGTATGAGCTGGTTGAATGGACTATAAGGTGGATAGAAAGCTGGCTAGATCATCGGGCTCAACAGGTAGTGATCAATGGCTCCATGTCTAGTTGGCAGCTGGTATCAAGCAGAGTGCCCCAAGGGTTGGTCCTGGGGCCGGTTTTGTTCAATATCTTCATTAATGATCTGGAGGATGGCGTGGACTGCATCCTCAGCAAGTTTGCAGATGACAAAAAACTGGGAGGAGTGGTAGATACGCTGGAGGGTAGGGATAGGATACAGAGGAACCTAGACAAATCATTGGGCCAAAAGAAATCTGATGAGGTTCAACAAGGACAAGTGCAGAGTCCTGCACTTAGGACAGAAGAATCCCATGCACTGCTACAGACTAGGGACCGAGTGGGTAGGCAGCAGTTCTGCAGAAAAGGACCTAGGGGTTACAGTGGACGAAAAACTGGATATGAGTCAACAGTGTGCCCTTGTTGCCAAGAAGGCTAATGGCATTTTGGGCTGTATAAGTAGGGCATTGCCAGCAGATCAAGGGACGTGATCGTTCCCCTCTATTCGACATTGGTGAGGCCTCATCTGGAGTACTGTGTCCAGTTTTGGGCCCCACACTACAAGAAGGATGTGGAAAAATTGGAAAGAGTCCAGCAGAGGACAACAAAAATGATTAGGGGGCTGGAGCGCATGACTTATGAGGAAAGGCTGAGGGAACTGGGATTGTTTAGTCTGCAGAAGAGAAGAATGAGGGGGGATTAGATAGCTGCTTTCAACTACCTGATAGGGGGTTCCAAAGAGGATGGATCTAGAGAGAACAAGGAGTAATGGTCTCAAGTTGCAGTGGCGGAGGTTTAGGTTAGATATTAGGAAAAAACATTTTCATTAGGAGGGTGGTGAAGCACTGGAATGGGTTACCTAAGGAGATGGTGGAATCTCCTTCCTTAGAGGTTTTTAAGGTCAGGCTTGACAAAGCCCTGGCTGGGATGATTTAGTTGGGAACTGGTCCTGCTTTGAGCAGGGGGTTGGACTAGACCTCCTGAGGTCCCTTCCAACCCTGATATTCTGTGATTCTGAGGCACTTGACTACTAGCTGATGCCCTTCAACTATATAGTTCAGATAGACAAAAGTTTGCCTCAGGGTTGAAAGAAAGCGTAGGAAAATGCCCTAATCTTGATGACACAACCTTACTCTCTTTCTTCAGATCCTTCCTCAAGACACTTTTCACTCCAAATATTACCCTCACTTTTACACCCCAATTGTTCTTTTTTTTTAATTTTCCCTGTGTCATAAGAACGTCCATATTGGGTCAGACCAAAGGTCCATCTAGCCCAGTATCCTGTCTTCCGACCGTGGCCAATGCCAGGTGCTTCAGAGGGAATGAACAGAACAGGTAATCATCAAGTGAGCCATCCCCTGTCACCCATTCCCAGCTTCTGGCAAACAGAGGCTAGGGACACCATCCCTGCCCATCCTGACTAATAGCCATTGATAGACTTATTCTCCATTAACTTATCTAGTTCTTTTTTGAACCCAGTTATAGTCTTGGCCCTCACAACATCCTCTGGCAAGGAGTTCCACAGGTTGACTGTGTGTTGTGTGAAAAAATACTTCCTTTTGTTTGTTTCAAACCTGCTGCATATTAATTTCATTTGGTGACCCCTAGTTCTTGTGTTATGAGAAGGAGTAAATAACACTTCCTTATTTTCTTTCTCCACACCAGCCATCATGATTTTATAGACCTCTATTATATCCCCCCCTTAGTCGTCTCTTTTCCAAGCTGAAAAGTCCCAGTCTTATTAATTGCTCCTCATATGGAAGCCATTCCATACCCCTACTCATTTTTGTTGCCCTTTTATGAACCGTTTCCAATTCCAATATATCTTTTTTGAGATGGGGTGACCACATCTGCATCCAGTATTCAAGATGTGGATGTACAATGGATTTATATAGAGGCAATATGATATTTTCTGTCTTATTATCTATTCCTTTCTTAATGATTCCCAACATTCTGTTCACTTTTTTGACTGCCCCTGCACATTGAGTAGATGTTTTCAGAGAACTATCCACAATGACTCCAAGATCTCTTTCTTGAGTGGTAACAGCTAATTTAGACCCAGTGATGAGCTCCCAAAATCCTAAGAACTGGTTCCCTACCAGGTCCTCGGCGGCACTTCGGCGGCGGCGGCAGGATCTTCACTCACTCTGGGTTTTCGGCGGCAGGTACGTCACCCGCAGCGAGTGAAGACCTCTCCCCGCTGCCGAAGTGCCGCCAGAGACCCAGTAGGGAACCACGCGGTGAGTACAAGCCCCACGTGCCTGTCTACCCTCCTGCCCCCCTCAGAACCCGCAACCCATCAACCCCCCCCCGCTCCTTGTCCCCGACCACTCCCTCCCGAGACCCCCCACCCTAACTGCCCCCCAGGACCCCACCCAACTTGCCCCACACCCTGTCCCCTGACTGCCCCAACCCCATCCACCACTACCCCAACAGACCTCTGGAACTCCCACGCCTACCGAACCACCACCACCCCCGTCCCCCCCCTGCCCCCCCCCCGCCCCTCCGCCCCCCCCCACCGCCCCCCGCCCCTTCTCCCCCCCCCCCCCCCAGCCCCGGCCTGGCCCCCTTACCATGCTGCTGTGCCGCGCAGCCGCTGGAGCTCGCAGCCCCACCCCCTTACCATGCCGCTCAAAGCGGCAGGAGCTGCAGAACTGCCCAGAGCGCTGGCGCCGGCAGTGTGGCGCGCTGGGGCTCTGCAAGGGTGGGGGGGAGGCGGGGGGAGCCTCCCCAGCTAGGAGCTCAGGCGGGCCGGCAGGACGGAGTTTGCTCACCCACCTGCCCCTTTAGGAACCGGTTCTACACCAGCTTCTAAATTTAACAACCGGTTCTTGCGAACCGGTGAGAACCGGCTTCAGCTCACCACTGTTTAGACCCCATCATTTTATATGTATAGTTTGGATTATGTTTTCCAATGTGCATTTATCAACAATTTCATCTGCCATTTTGTTGCCCAGTGTAGAGGGGTGGCCACCCCGCTCCTGCCCAGAGGGGTTAAAACAGCCCTGGGAGAGGGCTAAAGCTGGGAAAAGAAAGGCTGATTGGGGAAGCAGCCACAGGTGAGGCCACGCCCCAACCATCTTCAGAACAGGTTTAAGGGTAGCCACATGTAGAATGTCTTGCAATAGTCTAATTCTGAGGTGGCAGAGACCTGGATTATATGAAGGAGCACCCAACTGAAAGAAAATGTTGCAATCACCAGGCCCCAAGCAGATGAATAAATTTAGCGGCATGATGAGCTGTTACAATTCTCCTGCCCAGTGTGTATATATATATATATTACTTTTGCACAACTCAATTCCTGATTCGAATGGGATTCTATACCCTCAACTTTTCTCCAATTGTATTCAGTTCTTCGCAGGATCGGGCCCTACGTTATTATAAAAATACCAATGTTTTTAGAATGCCAGGAATGTGCCAGATTTAGAATTTATAAATCTAGGCTTACATTTGTTAACCCAATTAAATCTGACTGTGCCAGATACAGTAGCTGATTTCCAGCCTGAATTATGGATTTGGAACAGAGAGTCATGGGGTGATCCAAAGTATATGTAAATCAAGCACCAATGATTATTTTAAAGTAAACCAATAAGCTCAAAGGTTATCTTTTTGTTTTGTTTTTAAATAAAAGGTTTTTGATATCCCAAGTCCTTAACGGACTCTCAAGTGGCTGCCCATCTGCCTGTCCTCAAAGAGGCTTATTTGTCCTAGGGTGACCAGATGTCCTGATTTTATAGGGACAGTCCTGATTTTGGGGTCTTTTTCTTATTATAGGCTCCTATTACCCCCAACCTCCTGTCCCGATTATTCACACTTGCGGTCTGGTCACCCTATTTGTCTCTCTTCTCCCACATAAGCCCCTTCTAGGTCTCTTAAGGAATGTACTGGCCTGGGGCTCAAGGCTCTCCAGAAGCTCTACCCTTCTCTACTACATTGGATCCACCTGGGCCAGATAGGTCTCAGTCTGGGATATGCATAGGAACTCCTTGGGGATCTGTAACAGTGGTGGCAGCCGGGGCAGGAAGCTGGACCCAAGGGACCTGTACTACCGAGCATTGGCTGCATCCACAGTGTGTCCAATGGCCTCCATCTGTGGCCTGAGGAGGACTGGAGGGGGAGGAGTTGACTGAGCACTGTAGTCAGAGGCATAGCTGGCTGCCGGTGCATGCTACATTCTCCACGTGCATGCTGCCCTTCTGATGTCACTCCCCTATTGGAGATAGGGGGAAGCTGCTTGCCCTGCTGGAGGGAAGAGAACACAAATAACCCTGCCCGGCCTACGCTGCATCTTGTCCAGCAGAGTCAGCCTTGCCAATCCTGCCTGGCTCCTTTCCTGCTTGACCTAGACTAGGCTGTGAGGGAAACTGCACTCTGCCCACAGAGCTGGCCAAGCTCCCCAATGAGACATTCAAGAGAGTGAAGCAGGGGACACAGACATTTCCTTTGGTCTCTGGCTTCTCTCAGCCTCCAGTATCCAGACTCCAGCCACTGCAAACACCTCAGAAGGAGAAGCAGAGCTGAGGGGACAATCCCAACAAAAAGCAAACGTGGACCTACGTCACAGCTGGGAATTAGACGTATTATTGAGCTGAAGTGTTAGTCTACAATTTCAATGGAGTTTGGAATTTCTCTCAGAAAAGCTCTGCAGTGAGAGATCTCTGGCTGAACTGCCAGCCACTGGGAGGAGGGAGAAGGGAACCGGAGGGGACTTCAGGGGAGAGGGCATTCTGCTGCTGCTTGCGACTGACAGGTCTGGTTCTGCCTCCAAGCTGCAAGCAGGCTGAAGTACCCTTTGCAGCAGATCTGAGGAACTTAGCCAGATGAAGAAAAATGTACTTTTAGCTATTTTTAATATGACTTAGCTGCTGGCAATGAGAAGAGCCAATGCCATGAATGAAAATCACCCCTCAGCAGAGGTCCAGCACAAAATCTATGTACCTGATTGTGCTGGATCTCTGAAGAGGAGTAAATTTTGTCCAAGGTGATCAGCAATCCATGTACCACCAGCAAGTGCTCCACAGTCCAGCTTGAGAACCACTGGTTTAGTGGGTTGGTGGTGGGCTATAAACCTTTTAATCAATAAAGACACTGGTCTGAATCCAGAAGTCAGTAGTAATTGAAAAGCTGGTACCATCTGCTGATTGTTGTGTGGGAAATGTATTTGATAGTTTCAGTCAACAAGAGTCCACTTCACAAAATCAGAACTACCACCAGAGTGGGTAATACCCAGCCACCTTGCTGGCAGTCTCAACAGAGGACCAGGACTGAATAAACTTCCCTCTCACAACTAGAGATGGTCCTTCCATGTCATATCCGCCAGGGAAAATTGGCAAGCCAGAGTGGTGAAGCTTGCACTGCCACTATCTCTACCACACCTACAGTCTATAGATAGAGCACTTCACTCTCTACAGCGATCAGTCTAAGACCCTTCAGAAACACTAAATCCACAAACGCAAACATTAAAAATGGAAATGGCATTTAGCTGTGGAATACCTTAAAGTGCTCTGAAGTTTTAGGGGTCTATCAACGGGAGCTCTACAGGATCAGGCCCCTATCGTTTGCTTATTAGTGGGATTTTCTGGATAATGATCATGATAAAATGCCCAATAAGCGAGGAAAAGTGAATGAGGTTTTCTAACTAAACAGTGCATTTTGTAGATGAAAAATATATAAATAAAACAAAAGTCCTGGCTCTTTTTCTCTACAGCTTTCTTACATTTCCAGGCATCCATACACAATCACTCCCTCTCTTGTAGGGATCTGTTCTTCCTGTAACCTTCTTTCACACCTCTGGAGCCAGAGAGCTGAAATATTCCCAAATACACTTAAAGGAGGCTATCAGGGTTTACCGGCTCTATTAGCGTCAGGAGATTTTTTACAGTATTTGGATATAAGAGTAGTGGGATTGATATGCTCAGGAGGGAGGATCTAAGGTGTGAACTGAGCAGTTTTGAAGGAGGAACATCAAATCTGAGAAGGATTGAGCTGATCTTTGTTATCTTATTGTTGTTTTCTTTTTTAATAAAGCCAAACCCCACGAAGGGGGCTATATTGTACTTTTTCCACAGTGTGGGGAATATGTGTGTAGAGCAGATTGAGTATCCCTCTTTGATAATGTGCCCTTAATACATTGAAAGCAATTTTGTGAGGGAGATGTGACCATCCCTTGAGTGAATACTGAGTTCGGATCACTCAGATCCTAGATATTCTCTCCCTGCACCACTGAGAACCTGAGGTTTACAAGTAGACAGTGTTCAAAGTGGGGGGAAATTAGTATTAACTCCCCAAAATTGATTATAAGCTCTGTTTTCCTTTTTTCCCCAACTGGCTGCAGTGAGAAGTCAGGTTATGGTTTAGTCATCTAAACCCCACAATACAAACACTGGGGGTAACTGGAGCTTACAACATTTCTACATGATTTTAGGTGATTAGGGAAAAGGATCTACTATCGGCATAGTTAGTTACTGCAACATTCAGGTGTTATTTGCTGAAAAAGCAAACAGAGGGGGGAAAAACAAATCGGAGCCCTCGTTTGCAGTCCTGACAGAGACAAAACTCCCACTGAAGTTCGTGGGATGTCTGCCCATTACAGCGAGACTATAGTATCAGGCATTAAGCCAGTTATTGTTGAATATTAGGCCAGAAAGTTGAGTCAAAATGTCCAGTTTTCCACTGACACTTAAAATATGCAAAGACATTGAACTCTATTCAGATGCCTGTGAGTCTAAACTTGTGATGTGCAGTGGCATTCAGAGTGACCACAAAAAATGTTCCTCTTCTCCAGTAATGCACATTCATGTGATCTTTATGAAACAGAGATCATCAAATCCAAATCAGAACACAGACTGTATGCTGAGGAGACTATTTTGATAACAAAAATTAATTGGAATGTTTTACGGACACCTCACTGGGAAGGAGCCAGTAAAGGAAATAACTTGTTCTCTCAACATAAAATCCCTGTGAGGACACTCTTATTATTTAGTCAATACTAATCTAGTAGGTGGGTGGTAATGAGTGGTTCTATTGCTCAGCAGCCAATTATGTGCAAAGGTAAAGAAAACATCTAAAGCAGACTGAAAAAATATACCAATTCACTATTATGTTTTGTCACTGGATCACACTACTTAAAACCATATTAAATATTTTAAATTCTCATGTTTAAAAAAAATACTGCAAGAAGCCCACCACATTTTTCCTTAATAAACTAGTCTAAGTGAAGTTACCCACCTTTTCCAATTTTGCAGCAATTTATCCACTGAAACTTTTCCTTGCTTTTTTCCATGCTGTGTGGAATGCCGTTCATGTATCCACTATCCTATCTTCTTTAAGTTCCTCTTCAAGACTCACTTTAGCCAGGAAGCCTAAAGAACATCAACCAACTAATGCTGGCTGGCCCATGAAGCAGTCAGCAACAGCTGATATTTTTCATATATTTGTTTATACAAATGGGAAGTTAGAGATAGTTTCAAATAACTCATAACCATTCTGTTGCAGGTATTTGCCCTCTATAATTTGTTACTGTGATTCTCATCCTCTTCCTCCCCTTTCCTCCTCTTATTTGTTAGGGTTGGTCCATAGACTGCTCTGCATGGTTACCAAATGAAGCTACATTGTTTTAAATCACACTTAGGTATCCACACCAGGGGGTTACACCAATTTTAACTAAACCAGTTTCTAAATCAATTTAAATCAGTGCTCAAGCTTTTTGTAGACCATCCCTTACATTTATTTTTATGTCGTGTTTCACATTAGATGGTAATCTCTTTGAAGCAATGTGATGGGCTGTACACACCTCACACTGGGAAACCTAGGGTTAACTAGAAGCTCTGGGTCTCGCTCCATCCTCTTTAGAACCCCCCTTCAGGTAGTTGAAGGCTGCTATCAAATCCTCCTTCACTCTTCTTTTCTGCAGACTAAATAAGCCCAGTTCCCTCAGCTTCTCCTCGTAAGTCATGTTCCCCAGCCCCCTAATCATTTTCATTGCCCTCCGCTGGACTCTCTCCAAATTGTCCACATCCTTTCTGTAGTGGGGGGCCCAAAACTGGACGCAGTACTCCAGATGTGGCCTCACCAGTGCTGAATAGAGGGGAATAATCACTTCCCTCAATCTGCTGGTAATGCTCCTACTAATGCAGCCCAATATGCCGCTAGCCTTCTTGACAACAAGGGCACACTGTTGACTCATATCCAGCTTCTCGTTCACTCTAATCCCCAGGTCCTTTTCTGCAGAACTGCCGCTTAGCCAGTCAGTCCCCAGCCTGCAGCAGAGCATAGGATTCTTCCATCCTAAGTGCAAGACTCTGCACTTGTCCTTGTTGAACCTCATCAGATTTCTTTTGGCCCAATCCTCCAATTTGTCTAGGTCACTCTGGATCCTATCCCTACCCTCCAGTGTATCTACCTCTCCCACCAGCTTAGTGTCATCCGTGAACTTGCTGAGGGTGCAATCCATCCCATCATCCAGATCATTAATGAATAATGATGCTTATGATGGGAGATAGCAGAAAGGTTCTTTCCTTAATCTCCAGGACCCACATGCAGATGGGGGCCCAAATCCTGCAAGGACAGTGACACAGACACCCCATTTAAGTTGCAGGATCAGGCCCACTAACTAACTTTGCTCCAATTGCTTTTGGAGGAATTAAGAATCTCTCTCCTTATAGCAATGATATATTTTTCTTTAAATACTATATGGACAAGGCATTTTTAAAAGGAAAAACTTGCAACTTGTTTTTTAAAGGCCTAACAATTCTTTAGTTTCTAGCTCTCATTTAGGGCCTCATCTTGCTCCCACTGAAGTCAGTGGGAGTTTTGCCATTGGCTTCAGTAGGAGCAGCAGTAAGCCCTTTCTCTCCCCCAAGTTTTATGCTCTTGTTGTTTTCCTATCTTTCGTCTGCCTTTCTCCAGCAACATCCTTGCTGTTGACCTCTAGACTCTTAGGATTTAAATTCTCTTAGGATTTAAATTCTATTCTTTTCACAAATGAAAAGAAATGCGGTGGTCTCATATTGGTCCCTGGTGAACTTCTGTACACATAAATGCATCATGCAATCCAGCACAACTTGTGGTGTCTTTCCAAGTAAGTTTCAGTGCTGATATTTGACATAATTGAGGTGTAATGGCTTAGCTGTGTGAGGGAAACTTGTTCCGTGGTTGCCTGTATTGTGCCGGGCCCTGGCTAGTGCATTCAGTTTCTTCACTTTCATATCCATCAAATTCAACCGGAAGTGTTTTTTGGGGAAAAAATAATTACTGGGAGAGGGGAGGGGAAGTTAGCAAGAGAAAGGGAGAAAAAAAAAAACAATCAATGCACTCACTGTTCATCAAAAACAAGCCAAACAAGCACACCCTATTAATTATGAAACCTTTGTGTATTGGCTTTCATACAGATCAGGCAGATGAAGTGACACAATGTGAAAGCGCAGTATGGGTCAGTTAAACAAACACTACTTAATAGGAACATGCTCTTTAAGATAATATTTTCATGCACCAAACCAAAATAGAGTGTGTCAGAGAATGAAGCTCCTTTTAGCAGAGGCCATCTGTACTATAGGCATTGGCCTCTTTTTGTTAACTACACATTTTAAAAATTGATTTCCCTCACTTTTGTTTCATCTTATGTAATTATTGTACTTTATTACTTCTATACTGAAAAGCTGCCGTTCAATCGTAAGACAAGTGGATATGCCCTCTTAGCTAAACATTCATATTATTTTATTATAAGCATTAATCACTGGTATCTAGGAACACTTTACAGGGTTTAAACTGGAATATATTAGTAATATATGGAGCAAATACACTGTGATCCCTGATAATGCTGTCACTTAAAGGACAGAGACAAGGAAAATGATATCAACTGAGCTAAATGCCCATGATTCCAGAGCTTGCAGCTAAGAGACAGTCATTGTAACATTTGAAATATGGCCAATTTGGGCTGATAGAAGAAAGTTAATGAAGTACCAGGGAAGAGTGAAATCTCCCCAACAAGATAAAGAGGATTGGACTGGTGGAAATAGTTATTATTGGTCCTATAGCTTGTGTGAGGCCATCTACTAACCCTTAACTTCCATTTCTCTGCCAAGAGTGAAGTTGCACAGTTAAAAGGGAAATTAGCTCCTGGGTATAGTCACAGCTGCAATTACAGCTCCAGGTCAATTTTAAAGGTGACCTGCAAAGTTTAAAAAAAAGAAACATTCTGAAAAAAGAGAGGGTTCTGCTTGTTATTTACATTAGAAATCCTGTTCTTGCCTACTCAGTTTTTTCCTAGAAGACAACGGACAACTGGAGAAGTGGTAGGGTTCTGACCACAGATAGCGCATGTAAGTGAAGCCTATTTGAGAGGGAAAGTGATTTCTATTCAGACTTATTAAATACTCTGCTTCTGGTTATTTTTATTAACTCAGATGCTTGAGAAACACTTGGGAGAAATATTCGAATCCTCCCCTCCCCCCCTTGCATTTCAGGTAAGAGTTGAGAAATCTCACTATCCACAGAGGGGACCTCCAGTGATTCTCCCGAGAAACCAGGCTTGACATTCCTGATA
Organism: Terrapene triunguis; assembly: GCF_002925995.2. NCBI lineage: Eukaryota > Metazoa > Chordata > Testudines > Emydidae > Terrapene > Terrapene triunguis. The sequence goes on along the minus strand of NW_020664420.1, from coordinate 16,419,714 downwards.
CTTGTAAGATTAAAATCCTTTCAGCATCAGAAGGAAGCAAAACAGGGCACAGCTCTAGCTTTCCTCTGCTTTGCAGAGAATGGACTCCTTTGCTCCTCACCCCTACCATTGGCACCAGACCCACCAGGGAAGGGCACAGTGGCCTTCTGCCTCAGTCAGGCAGAGACTCCAACAGCTTCATTGTGGAAGAAGTCTTCAATGCCCCTGTCCCCTAACAGCAGCAGGAGAGCACACACTCACTGAACCAGTAGCCTGGAGATGGCAACTAGTCAGCTGTCCCCTGCCAACTTCCAAACAAATCTACATTGAACTAAGCCTTACACACGATGATCAAGTGCAGTGTGGAGGACGAATGCTGAGTCTGTTCACACTGGACATTACTGTTTCTGCAAGGTTGGGGAAGTGAACGGCTATCAGGAGGACTGAGGCAGGGAGAATATGTTATGCAAAGGAATGACAGACTAAGAACTGGGAGTGGGAGGGAAAGAGCATTTCATGAGGAGAACATTAAAAAAGGAATAGGTATAAATAGAGTAGAGTTTAAATAATAAAATGGAAACATGAAAGTAGGCAGGGGTTAACATGCACTGTTCACACACACACGCACACACACACACACACACACACACACACACACACACACACACACATACACACACAGAGCAAGAGTTAAAAACACCGGACCAAGGGTTAAGCCCATACTAATGGGAAACAAACATTCTTAAAACAAAACAGCAAAACCTAGGCTACTATTTAAAAAACAAAGACCACCCTGCAAACACCCAGGCAAGGGTTTAAGAAAGAGGGCAAAAAGAGACAAAGATTAAAAAATAAACTTAAAGTAAAAATAGACGGGGGTTCAAAAATCAGAAACAAAAGTGGCAATTGCATGTCGGATAAAGGCACAATAACAGTTAAGTGTGAGGTTAAAAGTTTCTAAATAATATTACATATTGTGTCCCCTCCCATTGTCTGTGAGCAGTCTAGTTAGAGTGTAAGCTCTCCAGAGTGAGGATGTGCTTTTTTACGTGTCTGTAGAGCACCTTGCTGTTAGAGTGGTACTTTTTAAAACAGATTTATATTGTATTGGAAAGACAGAGATGGGCCATCTGCTGTTTTTGCTCATGTCCAATTTGTGAACAGTAGCAGGAATACAGCCCACTACAAACATTCAATGTTCAAAGCCTCTGCCTTAGCTTTAGTGCCTGAATTAACCCCTAGCAGCTTTTCTAGACTGAAAACAGCCAGACTCTTCTATTTCATTTGTAAGGCAGTCAACATTTCATAATTAAGATGAACTATTACTAGATATGGTAAACATGCATTGCAGTACTAACAGCTATCCAGTTCCCTAACATTTTGCTAGGGAAGAAAGACCATTTCTATTATTAAAATGATTTAAAAAAAAAAATTGTAGTGTAACCACAATAGAAGTGATTGAATTATTCATGGTGAATAAGTTATCAAAGTAAGTCCTTTTTTCCGTTTATGAATTATTCACACACTTTGGTTTTTAGGACCCTATTCACTATTTGTAATTGAACCAATAGTTTATGCATACAAAAAGCTTATGGAGATGAAGTCCGTTGTCAACACCTTCGCTCATCTGGCACAATGAAACTTTCTACAATAATAGTGAAGCTTGTCTGTGTGGGAGACACAGCTTTTTGGGGAGGGGACCATCCCCAGGAATGAAGGATTATTACAAACCTCACCCTCTTCTGCTCCATGTGCCAGGTGCATTTCTTTGACCTGCCTTCTCTAACAAATATATATAACAAAACAAACACTTATCCCCCCGAGTGTGAGGTTGAGAATGAACATGAGATAGATGTTAGTGAGGTTGCTTATTGCACTGTTGAACGGTACTACGGCGATTAAAACCATATGGTATGATATAATCATGAACTATTTGCATATTACATAGTTATTCCTGGAGTGTGATTGGTCAACTAAGTTACACAGCATTGTTTCTACTCAGGTGCTGAGTGGATGGCACTATTTAAGTGGAGGACTAATGGATGGTGAATAGAGAACACACTTGATGGTATTAGTCTGAAGAACAGGCACTCACTAAATATTCATAGTAACAAAAAGCTGTTTGCCCAAATGGTCAAAATGAAAAGGTGTTCAGAATTCCCATGAATGTTCAAGAATTCTGTTTTTGCAATTTGAACTCAAAACAACCCCAAAATTCCATCAAAACAATCAAGTTTCACCTGGTATTATACTAAAACTGCGAAATTTGTATTTTTAAAAAAAATGTTTTCGCAACTTTTTAAATACATAAACTAAATGAGAGGAACTGCAGAGGGATATTAGTTTAACAATCAAATCATATGTTAAGTACTTAGGTCTATGTATATTTTCTAAAGTATGTCACATGAGCAAATTTGCATTGGTTTGAACAAAACCCAAAACCCAACACAGGTGCATTCAAAAAGTTCACGAATCTAAGTCTGGTCTAAATTTTGAGTTTGTAGTCTTTGGGGGGATTCTTCAGCCCTTTCTACTTTAGTAGATTTTAATGCTTGCATGTACTCTTTCTCCCCCCGAGCCTGACTGTGCTCTCACCCTGTTTTTGTAATGCTGCAACTCCACTCGCTCCAATGGCATTATCATTATTTGCAGTGCCTAAAAATCAGAACCCCATTGTGTTAGGCACTGCACAAATACAACCAAAAGCTGATCCCTCCCCCGAAGAGCTTTCTATCTAAGGGTATATCTACACTTAAAATGCTACAGTGTGCTGTAGTGCTTCAGGGTAGACACTACCTATGCTGACGGGAAGGGTTCTCCCACCAGTGTACGTGATCCCAAGAGGTGATAGCTAGGTCGATGGAAGAATTCTTCCGTGGACCTAGTGCTGTCTACTCCGGGGGTTAGGTTGGTATAGCTACATCTTTGAGAGGTGTGGATTTTTCTAGTGTAAACCAGCTCTAAGTAAATTTGTTCATAATTTGCACCAGTATTTTTGACATCAAAATTAGGCCTCAGATTTCTTAATTCCTCAGTATTTGCTTTCCTGAAATCTAACATTTTTGTACTGCCATTTTCTATGTGAAACCTACCCCTCCATTCTTCGTTTCTTACTGTGCTTAGTTGTAGCATTTGATCTTTTAGGTATTTTGTAGGCTAGCAACAAGAAAGACAAAATGACTGCTTTTTGAGCAGATCCGATTCCATCGGCAAAGGAAAGTAACATATACACACACAACAAAACGCCTATGAAATACTCCCTTCTCTGCGACAAAGCTCATCTTTGAGCAGTGTGGTTTTAAAAGAGTGTGATCCAACAGTCAGACACCAATGTGTAACAAATTGTCTCCACTCTTACAGACTCCACAGTTGCCAATCAAAGTGCTTACGTGCACAATGGGGAATAGAACTCAGAAATCTTATGCTTCATAAATATAGGTCTCTATTTCTTGAGCAAAAGATTGTATGGAGTTTAGCTGGTAACTGTGGTGGCTGTGTTTATGTGGCTATTGAATTTTTACAGTGCAATTGGTAAATTGCAGTACAGGGAACAGTATTAATATTTGTTTGGAGAGAGTAGCACCCCACTATGATCAGGGCCCCACGGTGATAGGCATTGTACACACACAGAAAATTATAGTCTTGGCCTGAATATTTTCTATCGTAAAAGGTTTACTCCATAGCACAACAGGACTAACTTCTGCAGCCACCCCATCACAGAATACATGGGGCCATGACGATATGAACTGTCCCATAGTGCTTGCTGCTCCAGTATGCAAATCTCTACTTTTTTTTTTTTTTAACACTTTACAGGAATAAGGGGAGTTCAGCTCAGCTTTGGGAGATGGTGCAGAAGTGTTATGGGCAGGCACCGAGAATGTGCATAAAGTTAGGAACAGCAAAAATACCATGTCATTTTGCAACTTGGTTTCAGAACTCAATTGTCATCGGCATTCAGGTGAAAACAACTGGTTACCTTAGGAATGCATGAATGAATGGATCTGAATGAAGTTATGATGACAGAAAGACAGCTTCTTCAATGCCCTAATAGAGGACAGGGCAAATATGTGACCAGCCTAATACTGGATAGAGCAACTATGTGTTAACCATAAATATCCAAAAAGAGAAGAGGTGAGAGAAGACGACAAAATGCCTTTACCCTAATGCTGGCTGCCATTTGTACACTGGTGGGATTTCTGTTTGGAGGTCAAAGATGTGTGACAATGTACTGAAAGGGTGTCTACCCCCTAATTATTTCACTTGAGAGACATCTAGGAACCAACTTGCCTTGGGTAGCTGCTGGGATATGGGGAAGGAGTTACCCCTGTTAGAGGTAAACTCACCAGAATGCACAAGCAGACAATACCTACTATTACAGGGATAGAAATCCAGATTGTGTGTGATTATCTACCCTATATTCCAAACCAGTGTTCCAAAGAGATCTGAGGTGTCCATCCTATATTCATACGTGACAACTGGTGCGTCTACCTTCACAGAGGATTCAAAGTACAATGAATCCAGTCTAAGCTATGAAAATGTGCAGCACTTCATGACTGTGAGCATTAACTTCCCACTATTGAATTTGAGATACCAATCGTGGAGCCAAAATACTGCCCTAAGAATCAATCTCTCTCCTGCTGACCCACAGGGATTTTTTTCCCCCCTACACATTTCTCACCTTTGGGTAGGAGATATCAGCTCATTTTAGTGACTTTCTGCATTTTTTCTAAACATGATGGGTTAATGGATTTGTTTGTTTTACAGAACTGAATACAGCTGTGACCTAAACCCAGGACTTAACCTGTGGTCAAAACTCTGGTTTTGGCTTGTTGCCAATGAACTGTCATTGGCAATATCCCACATTGGCTTAACTTTCATTCAGACTTTACAGCATATTATGCTGTTATATTTTCTTATTTTTCATAGATTTTATGATATTTTTTAAATGATTTTTTCTAATAGCTACACTTCTATATGCCAGGGCCCCCAATGTGAAAACAGTATGAATGTCAGGAATTAAAGGACACTGCATCTGAAGACTGCAAAATCCGGTTTCTGAATATAAACTAGTCACCTGTAAGGAGGGCTGGTAGCACCAACTATTATTAGGTTTGCCAAACACTTCTCATTGCAAGACCCTGTTTTTTGTTACTTATAACTTTTCCAAATTTTAAGTACTTGGGCTTCAATCTTCCATGCTAGGTGTCTGCCTCAGATGGATATTCTCCCCCCCCCCCCCCCCCCCCCCCACCCTTTTCCAAGAACAAGGCTACGGAAAAATACATTGCTTTGTTAAATTCTGGCTACTTTTTCTTTGAGAAGATTTAGCACCTCCACAATTTGGAGCAGGGAGCTGAAATTAGGGTGGAATGGCCTTTGTGTCAAGGATGTGCCTCTTGCCATTCCCATGAAAATCTGCCCCAAATTGGCAAAATTACAGTAGAACCTCTGAATTACAAACACTGGAGTTACGAATCGACTGGTCAACCACACACCTCATTTGGAACTGGAAGTACGCAATCAGGCAACAGAAACAAATAGAAAGTAAATACTGTACAATACACTACTGTGTTAAACTACTAAAAAATAAAAGGAAAGTTTTTTTAAAAAAAAAGACTTGACAAGGTAAGGAAACTGTTTCTGTGCTTGTTTCATTTAAATTAAGATGGTTAAAAAGCAGCCTTTTTCTTCTGCATAGTAAAGTTTCAAAGCTGTATTAAGTTAATTTTCAGTTGTAAACTTTTGAAAGAACAACCATAATATTTTGTTCAGAGTTACAAACATTTCAGAGTTACTAACAACCGCCTTTCCCGAGGCGTTTGTAACTCTGAGATTCTAATGTATAAGACGTTGAAAAACTGCAGTTTGCACATGCTCAGTAGAGACTTGCTAGACCTTGGCAACTGAATTTCCCAAAAGAGTCTGTCCAAACTGGACATGCTCCAACCTGGGGCTGATCAAGACTTTTCCCGCAATTGCAGCTCTGGGCTGCTCCAGGCCAGTGCTGGCCTGGGCACTGCAATTGAGAGCAAGGAGTTTATGGGCTCTCAGCGACCCCCTGCTGGTGCCCAGGCAACATGGAGGAGGAAGCTGACTGTTCAAATACAGAGGGGAAACACCCAGGCCTAGAAAGGAGAAACAGGCTGGCACAAGGAGCTGGGGGGGCGGGAGGCAGCTGGAATGAGGGAGAGGGAAACTGGGACAGGGAGTTGAGGTGGAGACGGGGATTGGCTGACCAGAGACTAGCACTTGGAACCAATGGCAGGGGAAGGAAGCAGAGTGGTGGGGAGACAGATCTGATGAGGGGGCAAGGTGGAGAACTGAGATGGAGTGGGCAAAAGACTGGGACAAGGAGCTGGACGGGAGACACAGCTTGGATACTGAGCTTGGGGGGGAACAGGACTGTGTGGGGAAAAACAGATTGGATGAGGAGCTGAGAAAAGGGAAGCTGGGACTAGCTGGACAATTAGGTACAGTAACTCCTCACTTAACGTTGTAGTTATGTTCCTGAAAAATGCGACTTTAAGTGAAATGATGTTAAGTGAATCCAATTTCCCCATAAGAATGAATGTAAATGGGGGGATTAGGTTCCAGGGATATTTTTGTTTGCTATACAGTACAGTACTATAGTTGGGAGGTGCCCCCACCTTATCCCACACAGGCACAGCCCACTGGCACTGGAGACAATGAGGCAGGCAAGGAGGCTGAAGGTGCTGTATGCTAGGAGAAGCACGTTGCGCAGTGGCAGCTTCCCCTACTCTGCAAGCACTAGGGGCGGGGGGCTCAACCCTCAGCCTGCCCACGCCACCCCTTCCCCCAACCCCCACCCTTAACCTGCCTCTTCTTCCCCCCTCCCCCTTTACTCCTCACACCGTGTCCTCGCTCCTCCCCTCTCCTTCCCCTGCCTCCTGCTCACAGAGGAGCGAGGACACGGCACACAGGCTCCCCCTCCCTCCCTTGCCTCCTGAACACCGCAAGCCAGCTGATTGCCGCAGGCAGGAGGCAGGGGAGGGAGGCGGGGAGGGGGGAAGCTGCGCACTGAGTCCTCGCTCCTCCCCCCTCCCTCCTAAATGCCGCAAGCCAGCTGATTGCTGCAGGCAGGAGGCGGGGGGAAGGAGGGGGAAGGCGCTGATCCGCAGGGTCTTCCGGCGGGCGGGAGGCGCTGTGGGGGGGACGGGGGACGTAGGGGAGCTGATAGGGGGGCTGCCAGCTGTGGACAAAGCAGGCAGCCAAACAACGTTATAGCAAAGCATTGCACAACTTTAAATGGAGCATGTTCTGTAATTGAGCAGGGACGTAAGATCGAAACAACGTTAAGTGAGGACATTAAGTGGGGAGTTACTGTACAACCTTAATTTTGGCATTTCCTAACTTTTGAATGATTGACTTTGTAACCTTAACATTCTTTTAACACTGTTTATATATATATATATATATATATATTATTCGTCAGTAAAAATGTGAAAGACAAGGAAATAAAGAACCCCGGATTTTCTCTTTTGAGCATATCTGCTACTTTTGAGACAGTACAACCCACCCTGTCTCAGCATTTGACTATGCTTTTCATATTCGGTCACGTTTTCAATCAATGGTTTTGGCAGAAAACAATACACAATGTATTAAACCAAAAAGGCTAGAACAGTGGCACAAAGCTGTTCCTACTGAAGTCATCTGTGCAGCTCCCATTGACTACAACAAGGGAGGACCAAGTTATTTAATTCAATTACATAACATAACATAAGAACATAAGAAAGGCCGTACCGGGTCAGACCAACGGTCCATCTAGCCTAGTATCCGGTCTACCGACAGTGGACAATGCCAAGTGCCCCAGAGGGAGTGAACCTAACAGGCAATGATCAAGTGATCTCTCTCCTGCCATCCATCTCCACCCTCTGACAGACAGAGGCTAGGGACACCATTCCTTACCCGTCCTGGCTAATAGCCATTAATGGACTTAACCACCATGAATTTATCCAGTTCTCTTGCATTTACATTGCATTGTTTTCATCATCCAGGCTCATTTGCTGCTCTATTAGAATGACCATCATTCCTCTAAGTACTTGGTCCAATTGCCAGAATTGGAAGTCGAGAGGATAATAATATTTGTCATGAATAGTTCGGGTACTTGTTGCAAAGCAGAGACAAATTTTAACTAGGGCAGGAGGTGAAGGGAAACAAATGGAGTTCCAAATCAGGCACATGCAGATTAGTCTCAGTCTTCAAATCATCTGTAGGGTGTTGCTCACTATTTTCTCAGGCCAACAAAAACAGAATAGAAAGCTCTTCAAATCAATTTCACAATCATGTTAACAGAGTAGTCTTTATACTTTGCTTTAGCAGAATTCTTACGGCCTCCATTAAAACCAGTTCGTTGTTTCCTCCATTTTGCATTAGTCAAAAACATAGAAAACCAGTCTCTAAATCAGGGGATCTCAAACTGTGGTTCAGGACCCCAAAGTGGGTCATGACCCCGTTTTAATGGGGTCGCCAGGGCTGGCTTAGACTTGCTGGGGCTAAATCCAAAGCCCAAGCCCCACCGCCTGGGACCGAAGCCCAAGCCCTGGGCGGCAGCGTTCAGGTTACAGGCCTCCTGACTGGGGCTGAAGCCTTGGGGCTTTGGGCCCCTCCACCTGGGGTGGCAAGGCTTGGGTAGGCTCAGGCTTCCCCCTCCTGGGGTCATGTAGTAATATTTGTTGTCAGAAGGGGGTCGTGGTGCAATTAAGTTTGAGAACCCCTGCTCTAAATAATCCTAGAGACTAACTGAAACAAACAAAGCTGAAGTAAACTAATCCATTTCAAAGGGCAAAGTTCTCAGTGCTGGAACAATTTGTATAATGGGGGTGCTGAAAGCTATTGAATAAAACTGTAAACCCTGTATATGCTGGAAACCACTTCAAACCAGGGTGGGCCGCTGCACCCCTAGCTCCAGCACCTATGCAAGTTCTCATAAACCAGCCAAACAGATGGAATTTCTCTCCTTTTTTTTTTTTTTTTTAATTAAGACCGCTTTAAAGTTCTCTTGTGTTGATGCTCCTTTTCAAGTCTTCCTGATTCCATCGTTCCTTTAGGACTTGACTGATTAGCTAAACTCCCCTCTCTCATTTGGAAGCATCTGGGTCAGATTTTCAAAGAGCTCAATACCCAAAAGCTCCCATTTAGGAAATAAATAAGTAGCCAGGTTTTTAAAACAGCTCAGCACCCATCTGCCTTTTGAAAATTGGGTCACTTCATTTACGTGCCCAAATGAGAGGTGTGATCTTTTGAAAACCAGGCACTCTCTTCCCAAAGTTACTGGAGTGGAGCCTGGATGTCATTACTCTGACCAGTCAACAACCTCTTGCCTTTTTCAATCTTTCCCTATATGTGAATGGCTGTCAGGTTCTACAGCCCATGCCACGTTGCCAGAGTTGTATAGCTATCTCTATCCCAATACATGAGATCAGAGGAAGCACCTTAGGGTACATCTACACTGCAAAGAAAAACCCATGCCACCAAGTCCTATAGCGCAGGCTGTGGGGCTAAAAGCAGCAGTGTAGATGTTCCAACCCGGGCTGGAGCCAGGGCTCTAAGACTTAGCAAGGGGGACAATCTTGGATCCTGGGCTCCAGCTGGAGCAGGAACATCTACACTGCTAGTTTTAGCCCTGCAGCCCGAGTATCACAAGTCTGAGTCAATTGACCCAGGCTCAGAGACTAGGTGCTACGGGTTTTTCTTTGCGGCGTAGACATATCCTGAGTTTGAGCCTCACTCGTATAAGAGGGAGGAGGTAACTGGCAGGAATTTCTCAGTGAGGGAGGCTCTTCAGCTTTGGTACTTGCTTCCCAACCCGGTTGAAAGTAGTCCTAGTTTACTGATCTTAAGGACATGCTGCAAGACCCTTTCCTGAGGTGTGAGGAATTAGAAGAGCTCTGGTAGAATATCCTAAAGTCATGAAATGTAATTCAAGATGCTGGATTATGAGATCTCTTAATTATTAGATGAAGTGACTTTCAGGACTATTCTACATGTTCAACCATGTTTTTTAAACGTGTCAAGAAATATGTAGCACAAACTTCTTTTCAATGGAAAGTATCTAAATACATAGAGATGCAGACCTATGACTGCAAACTTACTAAACCAGGTGACTCAGGTTAGCTTTAAAATAAAAATATATAAAGGTTTTGACTGGCTGATTAGGCTCCAGGTTATGTATCGTTGTTACTGGAGGTAACAAAGGCGAACCCTAGGAAAGTGGTAGATTTTGGAGACTTACCCAGAGTGTGTATGTTATGTTGGGAATTGGGTGGGGACTCTCCTGTTCACACACAGTTTTTCCAAACTCAAACTACACTTTTTAAAACTCAACATATCAAACAAATTGATAACCACGCAAACAAATCTATATAGTTTACATTAGAACAGACAACCAGTTGACAACAATTTTATCCATCTGTGCCCCTGATCTTCAACCCCAAGTAATGGTTGTCACGCTGCCTGGAGAGGCTCATGACTGTGATTGACAGCCTCAGGGAAGACTGTCAAAAAGTAGGGGAGACACCCCAAACTGGTGGTATGTTCTATAATTAGATTTCACCAACCCACTAACAAGTGTGAACTCCTAAATCACTAAAAAGCAACAGAGGGTCCTGTGGCACCTTTAAGACTAACAGAAGT